>NC_056739.1:768826671-768921671 GCF_019279795.1 Protopterus annectens | reverse complement strand
GGCAAGCAATGCTAACTTCCAGTTAAATATGCTTACTGCCAATTAGCCAGAAAATTGCTTATTCTGTGTAACCATTGCTTACCGCCACGCAAACAGGCTTAAACCCGCTTACTACTGCTTAAAAGTGCTTACTCCTGCTTACTCCTTCACTAATTTCTTTAAAAGAAAAGAAAAAGGGGTGATAGGAAAGTGGTGACAAAGGGGGCATGCAGAGGGAAAGACAATATGGAAAGTAGCTAAGGACAGGTGTAGGGAAGGTCCATAGCTGTCCATTTTGTCTACAGCAACAGCTGTGCATATAAACTGAATTTGGAGGTAAATTTAGACACTCAAACTCCTGAGAGAGGTTTGAGGACAACAATAATATGTTCTGAAGCCAATTAGACCAGATTATATGTTTCCAGTGCACACATGTACAAAATGGACAGCTATGTATGGAGCAAGATTTTTTGGGGGGAACAGATTGCCCTTTTTTTTAAGGTGAGAGTGGGATGTTGAGGAAGGATAGTAGGTATATTTGGGGAGGTAGTTTGGCTAGGAAGACAGACAAGACAGACAAGACAGCATACAGGGGCGATATATGACACATGTGTGGGGTAAACCCCTTGGATGGAGAGGGGTGTTTGGAAGTTGGAAGCCCATGAGCCCCCAAATGGAAACAATTGGACTGAGATCCCCACTCATGGGCAGTCACCACTGCACCTTCACAGCCCCAAAGCTGGCTGTGCTGTGGGCTGAGTAAGAAGGGTAGGCCGACCCTCTAAATGCACCACATGGCTTTCAAGCTGGCATAGCAGATCTCCAAACTCCCTGCTGAGCTCACTACACACTAGGCCGCGGGCCTGAGTATGGGTGACAGTTTGCTGTCCACACGTGCTCCCAGGGGGAGTGAGCCCCATCCCCTGAGGCAGTTCCACCTGAAGGTGGTGCAGGACCAGCAGATGAGGAGGTCCTGGGGTGGGTCCCAGATGTGCTGGAGCCCAGTGCCATGGCCAGATTAGGGGGATGAGGTGGGACCACTGGGACCAGCCTTCCCAAACGTGCTGTAGTGTTGCAGTTTTAAAACACATGTAGGTTAGTAATAGTCAGCAAATTCCAGGATTAGGTATAACAGCATGCATAGATATTCCCATTAACCCAAAACACTAGATTTGGAACAGTTGCATAGTAAACAGAACACATGTATATATGGAACTGCAGTGGCCATTACAACGGCATGCAGATTACATTGATAGCAACAGGCCACCAATGATAGTATTTCAACATGGAACATTAATAGAAACACATTTCAGTATTTATTGAACAATAGGACATATATCCCAACATTAGGTTTGGTGTAAACATACCCACTGATTTGTGTATTTAGATTATTGTTGCAGATATGGTGGGGGGGTTTCAATAAACAACTGATATATCCTTGTAGGTCTCACAACTTTAATGCTCATTGCTCTAATCAGTAAGGTACCGGTATTATTACACTACCCCATGGCCTTGGTTTGGCCAGTGGTATGTTTGTAAACAAGTGTAAACTTCAACTGTCTTATAGCTAAATTCTACATCTCTTACCTGCTATACCTGCAGTGGAAATGTTTGTTAACTATACCTGACTGTTTCTACACATATTGCCGGATTCTGAGTTAATATTATGCACATACCTTTCAATCTCTTATTGCACACACTGTGGTCAAAACTTGACAACATGGGGGGTGGAAATGGGACATATTTGAATATTGCTCTCATAAACCTGGAGGGCTGATAGAGTTATAGCATTTGTTTTCATATAAATTTTCTGAAGGTTTTGAGGTCTGAAAATCAAATGTATGTCATTATCTGCTGACTACAAACCTGAGATCACCCCACTGATTTGCCACAGGGACAGGGGAACAGGCAGAAAATATAAGTCTATTATCTGGACATTCTGAAAGGACGTGTACAGTTGAGAGGTATAATTATGCATACAGCTTACAACCACTCCCAGAATTCAAACCATGGCTGTGTCTGCTAAAAAATACAACAATTTAAGTCACAGCAGAGTGTGCTATTTGGATGTTGCTGTCTGTCTCTTCAGTGTTTTCCTGTCTAAGTCTCTCATGGTTGTACAATCCTACCTTGTAATTACAACAGTCATACAGACATTCCTAGACACTTTTATTATGTAGCACAGTGTGGGTAACAGTGGTTAATATAACATTACTATTCAGAGAATGCAACATTATGCCATACAATACCAGACTAAGCACTACCAGTCCAGGATTTCAATCTTTATTGGCAGGCACAGTTTTCTTATTTGACAGACCTGTGGGGGGAATGTTTGTTAACACTATCTGGATGTTCCCATACATATTACCAGATTCCAAGTTAATATTATGCACATACCTCTCAATCTGTTAATGCACACACTCTGGTCATAGCTTACCAACATGGGGATAGAAATGGGACATATTTTGAATATTGCTCTCATAAAGTTTTGGTGAGTTGCTAGAGTGACAGGTTTGTTTTCATATGCATTTTCTGAAGGTTTTGAGGTCTGAAAATCAGATCTAAGTCATTATTTGCTGCCTAAAATTCTGAGATCATCCCACTGATTTGCCAGGTGGAGAAGATAACAGGCAGAAAATATGAGCCAGCTATCTGGACATTCTGAACAAATCTGTACAGCTGAGAGGTATGATTATGCATACAGCTTACTACCACTCCCAGGATTCAAACCATGGCTGTGTCTGCTAAAAATACAACAATTTAAGTCACAGTAGAGTGTGATATTTGGATATTGGTGTATATCTCTTCACTGTTTTTCTAAGTCTCCCTTGGTTGTACAATCTGACCTTGTGATTACAACAGTCTTATACAGACATTCCTAGACATTTTTATTATGGAGCACAGTGTGGGTAGCAGTGGTTAATACAACATTACTATTCAGAGAATGGAACACTAAAATTGCCATACGATACCAGAGTAAGCACAACCAGTCCAGGATTTAGAGCTTTATTGCCAGGCAGTTACAGTTTTATTTAAATACAACCTATATGGGACTATTACTGTCATATTGTTTTGTTTATTTAGTACAACCTATACACAAAACAGTTTTTAGACTGGCAGTTGACTTTCTACTACTTTTATATTTATTTGGTATTACTACTAAAAGCAGGATTGTTACTTACCAGCCTCGCAACACAGCCTTTGCAGCCTACTTGCATGGGCTTCCTGATTCACAGCTGCAGCTGTAAGAGAAATAGAGAAATATTTAGCCATACCTATCCATCATATACACAGGCTGGACATTATTAAACAGTTACTGGTATGAGTACTTACACACTGCTGGGACATCATCCCTCTGCATAGATTCTTGGATCCACTGATCCAAGAGTTCCCTCTTCATCCGTTTCAAGTTGGCATAGTGGTGCCTGACCTGCTCACCAGTCCGAAGGATACCAGTGGCACTGGTAAAGTCACGGGTGAGACAGTCCCAGACTTCTGCTTTATATTGGGAGCCCTTGTACTGGCCCTGCAGCAGTCTCTCTTCATGTTTTTTTACCAGGAGTTCTACCATTACCTTGGACTCCTGGATGCACCAGTGCTGCACCCGGAAGCGCAATCCCTCTCCAACTCCAGCCATGGTGCCTACAGTGGGAAGCTGCAACCAGTTATGAGCTGTATTCCTGCCTGTGGGGTTTAAATACAGCCAATTTCCTGCCCTTTGCCGTGATTGAACAGTTTAAAATATGCTGTGCTAAGATAAGCTATGGGCAAACCTGCTTAGCTAAGGTTGGCATTGCTTAAAGGGGCAGGCTCAACACTGCTTACCAATGGGCAAATCCATTTAGCTGGGCTACTCATTGCTTAGCAGACATATTTATGCAATGCTTAAACCTGGCAAGCAGAGCTGTGCAATGCTTAGCATTGGTTATTTTTCATTTTATAGACTATTTGTTGTATGGCATTAATTCATCATTAATTACATATTATAAATTTGTTTACTGTCCCTGACATCCCCCAATGTGCTTTTATTGCATTTATTCATGTGTGACTATACTGTATGGGGCACTTGTGTTTATATGAGGATTTCATCACTTTATTACACTAACACCTCAAATATGGACCTAATGCAATACTCCAGTTAACAAATATATGTTATTTAGCAGGTAATACAAAATAAATGTATGCACTGCTGCACATTTAAAATTTGAATTGGTTATAGTGGGGATCAAACTGGGAATGGTTGTTTGGAAACCATATGCTCTAGCTACTACACTATCACAACATTGCTTAGGTTAGATGTCTCTTGCTATTTAACTTCTTGTGCTGTTTAAGCTGGACTAAGCATAGCTAAGCAACAGGCACACCCGGGCAGCTACGCTTAAACTTTATTGCATTTATTAAAAAAAAAGTTTTGTTGTGTTATTTTATCTATAACCTTAGAATATCCCTAAATGCTAAAGCTGTTATTTTATCAGCTTTCTGCTTCATAGTGAGCATACCTCTCAACCTCTTGGAGCAAAAGCTCTGGACAAACCCTAAAACAATGAGGGGACACATAGAGGGACAGATTTTAAATATTGCTCTTCCAAACTTAGACAGCTGATGATAGGTCTTGCATTAGCATGGATTTTCTAAAGGATGTGGAGACTTTTAAACTCAAATGTTTGTCATTTTATTTAATGACTTCAATCCTCAGCTATTTTCCAGGAAGGTACAGATTTTAGGGGGAACACACCAAAAACATGTGACAAAACTGTGGACATTCTGCAAAAATCTGTAGAGTTAAGAGGTATGTAATCCTGACATGTTGGAGGTGTTATGAGTGTTCTTGCTCATTTTAATTGCCAAAAGACAATTCTGAAGTGGAGGGGCATGTGTATTGTGAGAGCTCTGCTCTCAGACAGACACACCCCCTGCCCTGCACTCGTACATGGCTCTGTGTTAGTTTAAGAGCACAGGCAGCACACCATCATGAATATGCAAGGCGCGCTGCCATGCTGTGCAGGAGCAGTCACTGCCATGCAGGAATAACTTATTCCTGCATGGCTGCTTGCTGAATTCCAGGGGGTGGGATCCTCCTCAGTGGGAAAGGGAGAGACACTTTTGTCAGTCCTGGGAGAGGGAACAGGGAAGGGTTCTCTGTTTTGTCAGAATGTTGTGCTCATCCCTGGGGAAGCTGCTGCTGCTACTGGTCACACTGTTGACCTTATTTCTCCTGTCAAAAAAAAATAGCAGAAAAAAATTCCTTGGGCAGGAGTAATATACTGGGTCTGGTTCAGTATTCACTTCACGCAACCAATTCTTCTTATAAAATAGTTTCTGGTAAAAGAAATAGGAATACTTCTTTTTATGAGCAGATTCAAGATTCAGAATCTGGACAGGAAGATTGTAGATCAGAGAGCACATTCCATTCCAAGTGCTATTTTGAGAATGCAGACAGAGAGTAACCATGCATGAATACAGCAGTTAGTCTGCCTATAAGTTACTTAAGTTAAAGTCAGTAAACTTCTATTGTGATGTGTTTGTATCAAATAAAGCTGCTTAAACAGAACCCACAAAGAATCTTCTACTGTGTCCAACGTCGGAGAGTGACATGGAGTCAGAAATGGGATAGCAGAGAATAAGATTCAGAGCCATGAGTTGCAGAGGTGACAGTGAAGGTTAACTAAAAGAAACAAGCATAAAAAAGAGCCAGAAAAAAAGCAAAGGTAATGAGAATATGCACAAACTACTCATTTTATAAAAAGAACAAAACAGGCAGTACAAGGGCACAAAATGTATTATTAAACAAGTGGGAGTCACAAAAGGCTTATTAACTAAAGAAAACGTTTAAAGTAAAGGTATTTGATGAAACAAAAGAAAAGTAAAAGGAGTGTATTTAAGTGGGTTGGGAGGGTGGCCTAATGTTTAAGGTATTTGTCTTACAAACACATCGTGCAGGGTTTGAGTCTCATAAGGGATAATTGGCTAAGCTTAAATGGCTCGAAAGGGCAGTTAGCTTAGTACTAACCTATGAACCAAATAAAGGCAAAACAAGTATGTTTAAAGGAAAAATGGGCATGTTTAGAGTAAAACAAGCACAAGAAAAGTACAATGGGCATGAAAAGACATTACACAAGCAAAACACATATAATAAGAGCAAACAGGGGCAAATAAAGCAAGATGACTGCATGTTTTTGGTAAAGTGATATGTTTTGGCATAACTATGACTTCATATTGTATCAAGGGCATAACTAAATTTATTTGAAGTATCTCAAAGTGTATAAAAGTGCTTACAATGTGTGCTTATTACTGTGCATGTATTTCAAATAATTATTTGTGTGCAAAGTGCAACTATTTCGTAAAGTGCAGTCAAAGTATAGCCATGTTGAAAAGTTTCTTGTGCTGGGTGTGTCTCTTCACAAAGTGACACCATTATGGAGTGCTTCTTACACTGTAGAGAATTGTCTAGAAAGATACAGCCATTCTGGAGAAGTTTCAGTGTGTTGTGTACAGTTTATTCGCAAAGTGCCATTGCTTTGAAGTGTTATTGACTGTCAGCTTCTCCTGCATAGTTCATTTGCATCATACAGTTATTTGAACTGCTTCTTTAAATGATAGTAAATGAGTTTAGCAATACAATAAGTTCAAAAGTATTATGCTGCCTAGAAACTTATTTTGTAAAGTCTAGTTACACAGAGGCTTGCATTGTGCAGTTATATGATATGTTTCTTATACTGATAAGAGGTGATTTCGTGCAATAGAGTAATTTCAAAAGTATTGCGGTGCCCAAGAGAAACTTATTTTGCAAAGGTCAGTTGTACAGAGGCTCATTGTGCTATTGAGCAAAGTTACAAGTACTGGCATAAATTTTTGGCATAGGTGTATGTGTTCATGCTTATTTGCAAAACCCTAAGCTGGTGTTAATATGGCAGATGGATTTCAAAAGCCATTACCACTTGTATTTGATCAGAATATTGCAGAGAATTGGAGAATATTTGAGCAAGAGTACGATATTTTTATACAAGCAGCTTATTCAGATAAAGATGCATGCACCAAGGCATTCATTTTGATAAATGTACCTAGGTCAGAGGCCATAGAAAGAGAGCGTTCATTTGTGTATCCACCGGCAGTATATGAAGGAGAAGGTGAAAACCATTGTATTGTTGTACAGGCTGAGTCAAGCAAAGACCCTGAGTTTTTAAAGTGTAAGTTCAAAGAAATGTGTAACCCCAGACAAATATTACATTAGAGAGGCATATGTTTTACATGAGAGATCAGAAACCAGGGGAAACTTTTGCAGCTTATTTAACTGATCTGAGAAACAAGGGCAAAACGTGTTGGTTTGGTGACTTTAAAGATGAGTTGATAAAGGACAGGCTCATGTGTGGCATTAATAGTGTTACTATGAGAAAGATCTTGCTTCATCATAGTGATTTAATATTGAGTAAAGCCATAGAGGTTTACCAAATCCATTAAGTGACAGAGTTCAGTGAGTTATCAGCCCCTTTAAGAGAACTAGTGCACAAAAATGTTCCATGGTCTTGGTTAGAACAGCACCAGAAGGTGTTTAATGACCTCAAGCAGAAAATTGCCACCCCACCTACATTAAGATACTATGATGTGAACAAACCAGTTACTCTTTCCTGTGATGCCTCAAAATTTGGTCTAGGTGCAGTTATACTTCAAGAGGGCAGACCAGTAGCCTATGCATCTAGTACACTTACCCAAATTGAGATGTAATATGCTCAAATTCAGAAAGAACTTTTGGCAGTTGTATTTGCATGTTCCAAGTTTCATGATTATATTTATGGTCACGCTATTCAGATTGAGACTGACCACCATCCTTTAGTTAGTTAGAAGCCTATGCATTCAGCTCCAACAAGATTACAAAGAATGATGCTCAAATTGCAAAAGTACAACTTCAAAATGGTCTATACGAAAGGCAAACTACTCTACCTGACTGATACTTTATCTAGATTGCCCAGAAATACAATGGAACAGCTTGACGCAGAGAACTTTGATTCTGATGTGTTGGCAGTGCATCATTTTTCTTCCACTAAGCTTGATGAGTTGAGAAATCACACTAAGACTAATCCAATTTTGCAAAAGCTCAATCAATACCTTAATGTTGGATGGCTGTCAAAGCAATCCAGTGTACCACTTGAAGTGCAAACATATTTTCCTTACAGAGATGAAATGTTGATGGAAGATGGCATTATATTCGAAGGTCCTAAAATTGTTGTACCTGCCTCCTCACAACATGAAAACATCCAGATTTTGCATTGTGGTCACCCAGGTTCTACATTCACCAAGAGACAAGTGAGATAATTAGTATTTTGGCCTTCATTACCGAAAGACATTGCTAAAGTACTTTCCTCTTGTTCAGTATGCAATCGTACTAGACCGCACCTAAAAACAGAGCTGCTTCAGCTACATCCAGTTCCTAAAATACTTTGGTCGACAGTAGCCTTCTGAGGAAGCTATCTAGCAAAAGCACTTACTGTTTTTATGTCACTCAAATAAATGAACTGTATTTGATTCTGATGAAGTCTCTGGATAAGAGACGAAAGCGCTTTATCCAATATCTTTTGTGCTGTGTGTTTTTTAATAAACTGTTGAAGCGAACGGCTGAGACTTGTGTGGATTTTTGAATTGGACCGCCTCTATTGGATGATTACCTGAAATTCATCATTAAGACTTAATAAGTCTTACTCGGAGGCTGCAGTTGAACGGTATGATGTCAGAGTGCCATGTATATGCATGAGGGCACATTGACTCAACTGTTAGTCTTACACAGACCGTGTAAGAAACAGGGGGTGTGTCTGACTGCCGAGCAGTCTAAATGTCCACGCCTCTGTAAGTGTTGAAAATAAAAGGAAATAAACAAGAGCGAGTCCGCTCAAATGTCTCTGCACCCAACACCTCACTGTCTGATATTGTAAACCCCCATCACAGTTCTAAAACGCATAACATTATTTTTTTTTTAAATTCCCAAAATAGCTGCCCGTATTTGCGCCTGTGTGTGCAGGTGTGCCCATTGCTTAGCTAGAGTTAGCAATTCTGGTAGAGCATTCGCACGAAGAGGCATTCACGGTTTGTGTCCCACCACTCCCCTTCGTATTTATTTTTTATCCCACCACTCCCTTTCGTATTTATTTTCTAAATCAGTATATGAAATAATACTTGACAAATATGTTTAAACATTACTAAAAAGCAAAAAGATTTATTTGGTGGTAAGCGCTTTCGCGTACCTTCCTGTACGCTTCTTCAGACCATAAAAACTTTCTACAAAATGAGCAACTTTATATACTAAACTCATCACCACTTAATTATCTAAACAAGCAATCATGCACATTCAATAATTCAATAAAACAATTAAGAAAGTTAGAAAATACTGCAGTTAAAAAACAGCATTACAAAGACATTTTCTGAATGCACTTCCACTAGAAAGTTAAAAAACAAACAGACAAAATCAATACTTAAACATTCACTATAACTGAATGATAAGGGCAATTTTCAGGATTGAGTTATTATGTTACAATGTATATATGTTTTAAAATAAAAACTAAAGTAAACACATATATGCAGTCTGCATTAAAATCTTCAGTATAAAAGCATATAAAATACATTTAAACTGATGAATATGTACATCAAAACACAAATGTTTAAAATAATAATAATGTATCATGATGAAACATACTAAATAAGCTCTGATCATAATTGTATAGAGGTATGACTTTTTATGTTATTTTATGCTTCTTTTATAGGACTTACTAATTTGAATAACCTATAAATAATTTATGTGTTTATACTATGCATAAATGTTAAAATTGATATATATATATATATATATATATGCAAAGATATATGGCCGTGAAAGAACAAATAGGAAAGGAAGTGAGGAAGTGGGGAAGGAAATGAAAGTGAAAGAAGTAGAGGAATAAAAGGATCAAAGGGGGGGGGAGGAGAGAGAAAGGGGAAGGGGGGAGAAAGAAAGAAAGGAAAGAAAGGAAATGTGGTTGGAATGGGGAGTAAAGGGAAAGAAAGAAAGAAAGAAAGAAAGAAAGAAAGAAAGAAAGAAAGGAAAGGAAAGGAAAGGGAAGAGAGGGGGGGAGGGGTGGTTAGAGTGTATAAATGAATAGTAAAACATTAGTGAAAGATGTTAACTGATGTTTATAATCTATAAAATAATTATGTATAGCACAGACATGGTTGCATATAATAATAACAAATGGATAAAAATTCTTTCACTTTTTCTGAGACAAGTCACATATGTCAAATTTATCTAAAAGTGTCAATGTATAAATAAATAAATAAATTATCTCATCAATACATGTAGAAACATTTTAAAAACATTTTAAAAACATGTTCGAAACATTTTCAGATTCAATCATATTACCTACGTGCATTTAAGTATGGTTTGATTGAAACATAAAGATTCAAACCTGGATGGTAATGCCCTTTTAATCTAAAAATCCATTTTAATTCTTTGAGTTCTAATAAATTGATGTAGTCTCCTCCCCTAATGTTTGGTTCAACTATTTCCAGAACTCTGAACACAAAAGAATGTCCTGGGCAACTTTGCGCATGCTTTGCTAAGGCATTCAAATCATTTTGTTTCTTGATATCATAAATATGATTGTACACCCTGTTCTTAAGCTTACGTTTTGTTAAGCCAACATAAAATGCTGAACATTTTACACACGTCGCTAAATAAATCAAACCTGAACTGTCACAAGATGCTAAAAATCTTGGTTTAAAAACATATTTAGTGTCTGGATGTATAAACACTTGCTCATTTGTAATGAATTTACAATAGTTACAACTATTGCAAGGATAAGTACCTGCTTTCTCAACTAAAACTTGTTCATTCCTGCTGGGTCTGTCACATAGCATTCTTTTGAGGCTCTTATTACTCCTGTAGACAAAATGTGGTGTTTTGCCTACCAATTGTTGCGTGTAGTCATCTGTTAGTAGCACCTTCCAGTTATTATTAATTATTCTCCTGACATTTGGGCTATCATTAGTATATGTAGTAAAAAAACTTAATGTTCCTTTTATACTAGTTGGGTTTCTGGGCCCTGAGTAATGCTTCGAATTATTTTCAGAGGGTAAAGTCATGACTTTTTCTTCTTTCAACACTTGTGACCTAATGTCCTTCACCAAGCTTTCTTCATATTTTCTTTCAAGAAAAATATTTTCCAAAATGTCTGCTTCACGAGATAAGTCATCTTTATTTTTACAAATTTTGGATATTCTAAGGAATTGACTCCTGACTATCCCCTTAAAAACATGGCGGGGGTGCATACTATCATAGCACAGTATGGCATTTCTCCAGCAGGCTTTTCTAAATAAAGTTGAACTCAGTTTGCCATTGTTTATGCTAAGACTTACATCTAGGAAATTCACTGATTCATAGGACGTGTGCGCTATGAATTTTAAAAAAGTTGTAGTAGTTTCCAAATAATCTTTGAATTCTAAGAACTCTTCTTCTGACCCTTCCCATACCAATAAAATGTCGTCCACAAAACAATAATATGCCAATATTTTCCTGTAAGATGGATGAGTAAAAATGAACTCTCTTTCCCACTTATGCATTACCAAATTCGCATAGGTATTTGCGCTAGGGGTGCCCATGGCAACCCCCGAAGTTTGTAAGTAAAGACACCCTTCAAAACAAAATACATTATTATAAAGAACTAAATCTAACAACTGGCAAATGAGAATAATGTCATTGTTCTTTAAGGTTGTGCATGTTGATAAGAGTTCTCTCACTGCCTGTACTCCTTCCATATTGGGTATGGATGTAAAAAGGCTAGTTACGTCTAATGTAACTAGTAGATGCTGTCCTTTAATCAGTTCTTTATCAATGGAGTCTAACGACTCCAAAAGATGATAAGTATCTTTCAAAATATTTGGAATTTTGTTGACTATGGGTCTTAAAGTTTTTTCTAAATACACTGATATCTTTTCTGTTACCCATCCCTCACTAGCCACTATTGGTCTAATGGGGGGGGGTACAATACCTTTATGCATTTTTGGCAATCCTTTGATGGCAGGTAGGAAAGGTTTTTCTATAGTAAAATAATCATACAGTTCTTCCGATATTTGTCCACACATAAGTGCATCATATATTTCATCTTTAACTCTAGCTAGAATTTTAGACAGCTCTAAATTATCAATTTCCTGGTAAGTGGTGTGGTCACTTAACATGTCATGCATTAAGGCTTGATATGCCGATTTATCAAATATGGCTACACCACCCCCCTTTATCCACTGGTCTAAAAACTAGACTTTTGTCATCTTTCAAGTTGTGGAGAGAGGAGAACATACCATTTGTCATATTAAAAAACATACATTTACTCTTGTTATTCGTATAATAATCATATAAGTCCTTTTCACATAATTTAGTAAAGAGTTCGACATGCCCCGGTATTGCTGGATAGAACGAACTTTTCTTTTTAAAATTTGAAACATTGGCAACACAATCATTAGTCCCAGATGATTTGAAAAAAATTTTTAGCGCTATAGAGCGCCCAAACATTCTAAGGTCAGTCATTATTTCTGAGAGAACACTACTTTGTGACGGGACAAAAGATAGTCCCTTGTTGAGGAGCTCTTCATCATGAACAGAGAGTACGTACCTGGACATATTAAAGAAGAGCTGGTTCCTTACTTGTAATGTCTCATTCTTTGGAAGGCATCGTTGTCTTCTGATAGTTTTCTTTTTTTGCTCCAACTGTTCCGACGTTCCCTCATAGGCGCTAACTTTTTTATGGGATAGGGTAAAAAGCGATTCCATTTTAGAGATGGCACCGAAATTCTTGTGACCAAGTTTGTTACGATACGCTTCCTGGTTAGTCTTTCTTTCTTTCTTTCTTTCTTTCTTTCTTTCTTTCTTTCTTTCTTTCTTTCTTTCTTTCTTTCTTTCTTTCTTTCCCTTTACTCCCCATTCCAACCACCTTTCCTTTCTTTCCTTTCTTTCTCCCCCCCTTCCCCTTTATCTCTCCTCCCCCCCCCTTTGATCCTTTTATTCCTCTACTTCTTTCACTTTCATTTCCTTCCCCACTTCCTCACTTCCTTTCCTATTTGTTCTTTCACGGCCATATATCTTTGCATATATATATATATATATATCAATTTTAACATTTATGCATAGTATAAACACATAAATTATTTATAGGTTATTCAAATTAGTAAGTCCTATAAAAGAAGCATAAAATAACATAAAAAGTCATACCTCTATACAATTATGATCAGAGCTTATTTAGTATGTTTCATCATGATACATTATTATTATTTTAAACATTTGTGTTTTGATGTACATATTCATCAGTTTAAATGTATTTTATATGCTTTTATACTGAAGATTTTAATGCAGACTGCATATATGTGTTTACTTTAGTTTTTATTTTAAAACATATATACATTGTAACATAATAACTCAATCCTGAAAAATGCCCTTATCATTCAGTCATAGTGAATGTTTAAGTATTGATTTTGTCTGTTTGTTTTTTAACTTTCTAGTGGAAGTGCATTCAGAAAATGTCTTTGTAATGCTGTTTTTTAACTGCAGTATTTTCTAACTTTCTTAATTGTTTTATTGAATTATTGAATGTGCATGATTGCTTGTTTAGATAATTAAGTGGTGATGAGTTTAGTATA
Organism: Protopterus annectens; assembly: GCF_019279795.1. Taxonomy (NCBI): domain Eukaryota; kingdom Metazoa; phylum Chordata; order Ceratodontiformes; family Protopteridae; genus Protopterus; species Protopterus annectens. The sequence goes on along the minus strand of NC_056739.1, from coordinate 768,908,045 downwards.
TAAAGTTGCTCATTTTGTAGAAAGTTTTTATGGTCTGAAGAAGCGTACAGGAAGGTACGCGAAAGCGCTTACCACCAAATAAATCTTTTTGTTCTTAAAATTATACTAAGTCGTGTTGAGTCCGAAGTTTATATTTTATAATAAGTTACTTTCTTTTTAACTACGGCCTCTCAGTTGCAGTGGATTTTGTCTTTATATATATTACTAAAAAGCAATGAAATGGCCAATGTATCAGTGAACAAAATAAATATTTTAAAGGATCCTGATATAAAATTGCCTGCAGTTAAGCAGCGCTTCACCCAGCGCAATAGAGTTGCCCATAATTTAATAGCGCTTCATCCAGCGCAATAGAGTCGCCCATAGTTGAATAGCACTTTACCCAGCACAATAGAGTTGCCCATAGTTTAAAAGAGCTTTACCCAGCGCAATGTGTTTGTTCGGACGTGTGTACCATGCCAAACAGGGCACCGTAGGGCACCGAGGAGCAACGTAAAGCAAAGTTGCTTAAATGCAGCCACACCCCCTAGCCTTTCTGGATAGTATGAAAATAAAATATATGACAAAGTTCGAACCCAGGACTCTGTGCATCAGAAGCAAAGTACAGAACCACTAAGCCATGACAACTTAGGGGAAACAGACACTATTAACATTCATATACTTATGAATGGCAGTTTAACCATTACTAAGCAGGTCTGCAGTCAGCCGAGAATTTTACAAAATGACCAATCACAAAAAAGTGCGGGAAATGCGGCATATTTAAGCCCCACAGGCTGGGATACACGCCATAACTGATTGTAGCTCGCATCTGCACCTAGAATGTCCGGTGTCGGAGAGGGAACAAGCTTCCGAGCACAACGTTGGGGCATCGAGGAGTCCAAATACATGGTTTGGCTCCTTGTCCACCATCACGAGTCAAGACTCCTGCAGGGCCAGTTCCAAGGGATGGAGTACAAGGCAGAGGCTTGGAACCGGTTAGCTCATGACCTCACCAGTGCCACAGGCATTCCTCGGACTGGTGAGCAGGTCCATCATCACCATGCAGACCTGAAGAGACGAAAGCAGGACCACCTGAGCCAATGGATACAGGAGGCCCATGGGATGCGGGATGCCCCACAACTGAGTATGTAGCCATGGAATGCAGTATGTAAGAATCGATAATGGAGTATGTATAACGGATAGGTATGTCTCAATATCCCTTCATTTATTTACAGCTGCAGGTGACCGTGCTACAAATCAGCAAGCCTATGCTGATAGGCTGCGCCACCAGGCAGGTTAGTGTTTATTCTGCATGTATTGTTATATAAAATATGAGAGAGAGCATGAAAGAAAGTGTTGTAGTCCAATAATACAGCCATAAAATTGCCTGAATAAGTCCTCTGCATGTACTGTCAGATAAAAATGTCAGAGAGGCAGAAAAAGAGTGTAGTAACCCATTAAGAAAAGTAACATATGTCTGGAATAATATCTCTGCAGGCACTGTCATATAACATAGCCTGAAAAAAGATTTTCTAACCTATTAATAAAGGTATAATATGTCTTGAACAAGTCTGCCATATACACCATTAAAACAAATAAAGAAGTGAGCCTGTGGAAAAGTGTGTAATGTCACTAATAAAGGTCTAAAACCCAGAGTGTGTCTGTGTCACAGAATCTGAAATGTTGTTGTACCCTTGCATTATACAAACAGTACTGTTTGAAAAGGTGCTGGCAACCCAGAGTTGTGCAGTCCCATATAAAGTGGGTGATGGAAGTGCTAGTAGCTGTGAAACATATATACAGTCCACAATAGTCAGTTACTGGCTGGCATGAATAAGTAAACCTGGCACACGTGTAGCATGTAATTTTTCCCCAGAAATGTGAGTGAGTGTGTCAAGAAATGCAGGGTTCTGTACAAATCAAAGTGAAAATGTCATGTGAAAACATCCCAGATATGTAGACAAAAAAATATAAATGCAATCAAGAAATATGTAGCAGCAACATTTGCATCCTGGACAGTTAGTATATCAGATATAGGTCAGGCATATATTGAACTAGCCAAACCCATTACAAAACCTAATGTATGGTGGCAAGTGTAATAATACAGGTAGGGGATATATACATGCAATCACTAGGAAGGTAGTGTAGACTAAAAGGTCATTATAAGATGTTAACCAAGGTTTTTTTCTACACCCTACTGTATGTGCATAAACCATGCAATTCCACACCTCAGTGGGTATGTGTAATCTTAAATATTTGTTGGGACATATGTCCTATTACTCTATAAATATTTGCATTCATGGTGATGCATGTGCCCTGTTTAAACACTGCAATCATGGTGGCCTGTTGCTACCAAACACCCTTGCATGCTGTTGGAATAACCACTGTGGTTCAATATATGCATGTGTTATGCTTTCTGTTCAACTGTTGTACCCTTGGTGTGTTGGGTTAAAGGGAATATCATTGCATGCTGTTACAACTAATCTGGAATGCTGTTTTGCTTATGTTGTAATTAAACACACCTAATCACAGAACGTATGGGAAGGCCGGTCCCAGTGGACCCACATGTCCCTCCTCAGCCGGCGAGTGCACCTGGCACCAGCAGGTCCGGTGCCCAACCTGGGCTCCCCTTCTCCATTGGTCCTGTGCCACCTTCGGGTGGAAGTGCTGCAGGGGATGGGGCTTGTCCCCACAGTACCAGCATGGGTGGAGAAGGGCCACCTGTCACCCTTCGAAGGGTCTGGCCTGTGGTGCTTAGGGAGATCCAGTGTTCAGTCATTGATCCCCTACACCAGCTTGAGGCGAGAGTGGCGCATCTCACAGGTGAGCCTGCCCATCCTACACAGCCCCCAGCACAGCCACCCTCAGGGCTGTGAAGGTTCAGTGGTGACTGCCCATGGGTGGGGATCTCAGTTCCACTGTTACCATCTGTGGGCTCATGGGCTTGTGATTTCCAAACATCCAACCCTGTCAATTGTGTTCACCCACCCCATGTGTCATATACCACCCCTGTATGCATCTTGTCTGTCTTGTCTGTGTACCTTCCCAACCTACCTCCCCGGACATACCTACTTCCTCTACCTCACTTCTCACTCTCAACTGAAAAAAAAAAAGGCAATCTGTACCCACAAAAAAATTACGCCCCATACATAGCTGCCCATTTCTCACACATGTCCATCGGACAAACATGTAAGCTGATAATTAGAATTGGCAGTACAACATACTTTGTTGTTTTCACACCTCTCCTAGGGGTGGAAGGTTTCAAATTTCACTCCAAATTCATTGCATATGCACAGCTGTTGCTGTTAAAGAAATGGGCAGCTATGGACCTTTCCTACTCCCGTCCTGCACATCCCAAGCTTGTTTACCTACTGTGTGTCCCTCTTTGTGCCCCCTATTTCATCACTTTCCTATCTCCCCATTTTCTTTTCTTTAAAAGAAATTAGCACTGGGGTTAGCGCGAGTAAGCACTTTTAAGCAGTAGTAAGCGGGAGTAAGTGAGTGTGCGCATGTGTACGCTTAGCTAAGTGTCGCTAAGCGTCACGCAAACCCGCACAAACCCACTTACAACTGCTTAAAAGTGCCTTATTCACTCTATGGCAGGGTCCTTGTTCTGCTGAGCAGCAAAAGAAAAAACCTCTATCAGTCTCGAACCCCAGACCATTGACTGCATGAATTACCACTAAGCCACAGCAGATATACAAATAACGTGGTTCTGAAATAAATATATCATGCATTACAATGAGGGGATGCAAATGGAAATTAGGAATGGCATAACACAAATCCTTTTCTGTGGGTCTTTACCAGCAGTGGTTGTGGAATTGCATGACATGATTGTGAAAGGAGAACCAGCCATCCTGGCAGGGAATAATGTTACAGTAGCACCTTACAAACACCACACAGTATCAGACCAGGATTAATATTGGCCACAGGAATACAGTGCAATAACCACATATGTATGGCAGTTAATTGTGTAAGTGAGAAAAAAGTATATGCTCCCATGTATCCTGTGTTAGCATTTGGAGGGGTGTGTACATGTCTACACTGAGATGTGTGTACTGGAAGCAGCAACATTCAGGTTTCAGTACAACATGCATATAACTAGCTACAACCCTAGCATCACATAAGAGACATACACTAACCTTCAGACTGACACAACGGTGTCCAGAGCAAACAAGCATGGGCCCCACCGTGAAAATCTGAAAGGGCTACACCTACCTAACATAGCATTTTATAGCAGTGGGCTGCAATCAAAGTGAGTAATGCAATCAACAAACAGCAGGCTGCATGCAATTACTGAATGGTGGGCAGCAATTGGTGTAGAGGCTGTCACATGCACAAGTGCAGATATCTAGAAAAGCAGGCTGTACCTGCAGTCCACACATGCAATTATATCATTGCAGGTGCTGTGAGATAGAGTGAGAGAGAGAGAGAGAGAGAGACATGGACACAGACACAGACTGAGACAGAGACAGAACAGAACAGAGTGAGAAACAGAGACAGAATGTTGAATAGAGGGTGAAAACCAAAAAAAAAACACCAATAAAAAAAAAAACTACAAAACCGTAACACACGGAGCAGGGAAATACAAAGGTAAGGTATATAACTCATATGTATGTGTTGGCATGTTGTAGATGTTCCTGAAGAGTACTCTACACACTGCAAATCATCCATGTGTGGCAGCAGTATGCATCTATCTGTATCTGCACATGTGGATAGGGCAAGGGACATACTGCAACTGTTAGTGAAGGGTGGCCAGATATCTGTCAGTGAAGGTTGATATGTGCATATGTCCATGTAGGTCATAGTGTGTGGCTTAGAAAACAGCATACAGTGTGCAGGAGCGGCCATAGGTCAACTGGTGCCCTAGGCAAAAGGGCTCCACGGCACCCCCTACCACACTTCCTGGTGCCCCCATCCTTGTCTTACTACACCACATAAATAGTGGAAAAGCACCCCTGCTAGAGTGGCGCCCTAGGCGGCCGCCCAGTTGGTCTATGCCTAAGGCCAGCTATGGTAGTGTTGATATGTGTCATGTGGTGATTAAATGCTGTGGGACATATTTGTCAGATCTGCTGTGTTACAGCCAGTGAGGCCTGCCAATGCTACAAGGGTTGTGGACACCCACATGCATTCTGCACAACACCGTGTAATTTAATCACATACCTTTACATCCCACAACTGTCGCATAAGTGATATCCCCACCATGAAAGGTGGACTGTACATGTGACTATATGTACATCTATGTGTACAGCAATGGACGTGTACATGTATGTGTAGAGATATGCATGTATATCATATATATATATATATATATATATATATATATATATATATATATATATATATATATATACACATATAGAGTGAGAGAGAGACAGAGAGACACGGGTTCATATGTACCGCAACAGGTGTGTGGTGATCAAGGCATGGACTGTAGACAAGTGTTGATACTGCAGTGCCATTCCACCTTCCCAAAACAGTGTACCCATTAACTACCACATAGGTAGAGATCTACCTAACAATGAAGGTGTGATAAGGGAACATGGGACACAGGTGGACAGTAGCCTCCGCTTTGATGAAGACAGTGCCACACTACACCTGTAATCTGTCTGTGTGGTATGTGTCATGACAACAGGTGTGTCAGCTATGGAAGTATAGGGTAGAGTTCCCCTCTACTCATCACAATGCCCTATGTGGTATGTACTTCACATGACAACTACACCAGGTGAACAGGCCACAGACAGACCCCCCCAGAGGGTAATACTGGATGCAAACAGATGCCCTATGCAGACTGACTCACAAAACCACAACTACACTGTATTGCATACTGGCCACACAGAGGTGACCTCTGATGGACATACAGAGGTATGTCACACCCATAGCTGGGTGACAACCACCATGGCAACATATCACAATCCCTCCGGGATACACGCTCTACGGCCCTAAACCTTGTCAGCTCACTAAACGACAGATGCTGGAGGGATAGGTTCCCATCTCAGAGATATGCCATACACCGGAATAGACCACATAGCAATAGCAAACAAGGCTCCTCCTTAGCAGTTGTTACAAATACCCCTGATGATTGTGTGGGAGATTGGTAATACACCCCAGGAAACACCTCTGTGGTTCAGGTTGGCAGGGGCAAGTGAAATCAAAGTACATGTGTGTCAAAGGCCATGGTAGCATATGGCTAGGCTGCCGTAGGCCCTAGGGCCAATAGCATATTACCTACCTATGACACTATGCACTCACACATGTACTTAATGCAATAGCTGCTATGTGAGGTTGTATAAGTGTAACACTGAATGTGTGCAAGGTCTGTAAAGGTGTGATAGCTTAGTGTGATGTTGTATCTGACATGGTAGTGCCTTTCCTAGCTGTGAGGACAGCAACTGATGTGTAATGTACTGTTAGGCAGACATAGTAGTACGGCAGATGATGTGACATAGTTCTCCGTTGACGAAAGTGGTGTCTCATTGTAGGCTAAAGCAATACATGTATGCTTAGTGAGTGGTACTGCTGGTGAATCCATCACCGATATGAACTGTAGTACTACCTGAAGCTGTAGGCCTAAACAGCACAGTATGGTGTGTGTTCACATTGCTTGGAAACACTGTCATGTGTGTTTCCTGTAGTCTCCACAGAGGGCAGAATGCAGACATAAGAGTGTGTAAGTAGTGGCACACAGTACCGTATGGTACACAGGTAATGCTCATCTGTGTTGGCATACAGTGGTGCATTGTATGTTTGCCTGATGTGCGTGTGATTATGCCTGTACAATGGCTGCAATCATATGTGTGTTACAGGGTAAATGTGTGTATCCAGCAACATATATAGTCTGTTACAGCAGTATGCCACCTATAGCAACAACTGGACACATCTGTTAGGCAGGGCTATGGCATCAATGACTAGGGTGGTTGATTGGTACTACTGTACCTGTACTATACATCCATTGCAATGGATGACATCTCTGTTTGTGCATCGGTGTGATATACACCCCTGTCTTGAGGTTATGCAATGTGTCACAAACAGTGTGTTGGGTACTGTTGTATAGTGGTGTGATATATAGAGTCTGCCAGGCAGTGTTAGTTAGTTGTGGCCTGAGAACCAATAAGTGGTATTGAACGTGTGCAACCTCTGACAGACAATAGAATGGTATATATGGCAGTAAAGTGATATCTGTGGGTAAAGGTGTGAAGTGTGACACAGGACACTCTCAAACATATTGTTCATATCTTTTTCATCCAGATGGCCCACCACCGCAACCCAGCGTATACAGCGGATTCAGAAGAGGTGATACTCGACAGCCTATTGCAGTGGTACACAATGCTCTTCTTCAGAAGCAGCCAGCACCAGCAGGAGCAGTCAGCACTGTGGCAGGAACTTGTTAGATGGATAAATGACATAGGCTTGCATAACCGGAAATATGAGCAGGTACACTATCACTGCAGTGATTTAATTAGACAAGTCCGGTGGCGTGCTTCTGATATCCAAAGACAGCAGCATGCCACAGGTGGAGGGGTGGCCATTCATCCCCCCCTCACCAGAGCGGAGGAGCTGCTCCTAAGCATGGTGGCTCCTGGACAACAGCTACAGCAACCACTGACATGTGTTGTAATGGAGGCTGGAGCCACCCAGCACATCCACCTGGAGCAAGCAGGTAACATGCCCAATCCGTAGACTACAGTTAACTGTATTGTTAGATTATGTGTACATGAGATGTGTACTGTGTATTTAGCAGTTAAGCTGCCTAGTGTTGTGCAATACGGATAGTTTGAATGATATCCCTACAACTGTGACTGTTGACTGTTGCTGTACTGCAGTTTAGCATACCCACTGTAGCAATGCTACAGTTGTGGCCACTGATGAACCCTCTCATATTCTCATAGGTCCCTCTGGTGTGATCGCAGGGCAGCCAATCCATGCTAGTGAATGTGTTATACCTGCAATGTTGGTAATGAAATATGCACGTCATAGGTGAGGTGTAGGCCATGTACACGTAACACACCTACGCATAATGCATGCTGTGCATGTTTGCTGTGAGATGTTGCACAGCTCAGTAATGTCAGTAGCTGCCTCACTGACATGCAATACACAGAGCATGACACACAGTTGTGGTAACCCTGTACTGCACATTGGATAGGCATAGTTGCAACACCTGTACACAACATAACACATTTATCACATGCAGTACACAAAGTCATGCTACATATGGCGTAACCACACACCCGCTGTAAGGTCACACTTCAGTATCCCACATGTCATCCACACACACATGACGTACCACGGGGGTAGAGGCCTATCATGGGGCTGTGCAACACTCTTCAACACATAACACAATGCTCCCTACTGGGCACCTCATACACCCATGTACAAAGTGGCTGTGTAATAGTGAACGTATCCATGGCACTGCATTTCAGGTACAGCATGCTAGGCGGTGGTCTGTCACACAGTAGTAGCATTGAGTGACCACAAGATGCATGATGATGATGATGACACATGGTGTTACTCCTCATCTGGTTACAGTGGCCACAGTACTACACATAGCAGCCTTTGCTGTGCACCTCATTGTTTTGTGTGTGCAAACATATACACCTATACACACCATGCATAGCATGTTGTGTGTGTGCTTACATATGCTAGTATACACATTCTGCACATCAGTCGCCATCTGTACAAAGAGTCACATATATGTCCTGGAATGCTATTGGGTGTATAGGTCACATGACACACATTGGGTATGTGTGGTGTTTAATGTTGCAGTCGTGTAGCATGCCATGTCATGGCTGGCACTGACATATCTGCAATATGTCCCACACTCACCATAACCACTGTACAATGTCCATGTTGAGCATTGGGATTCCTTCATGTCTAGATGCACCACTCATCCCATGTCTGTACATTGCATGCATTCGCTACACCTGTGCCCACTATTATGTGCTATGGACACAGACACTGTCATCAGACATGGCAATCTATGTGTCACACAGATAACACATGCATCCATGGTATGTATACCATTGAGTGATGGTGCACATGACATTGCAGAGCAGATAATACTTGCACAGCAATGTTGTGTCCATGTACACACTCTGTTCCAGGGTGTACCCAATCACTGAACAACTACACACATGCATCAAAGCCATGTATAATGTCATTAGATAGGGCTGTCTACACTTGCACTGCATGGTCTTCAGCAACACATATTCTGCATGCTGACACGTGTGTGGTGACTGTTTGCCTTGTGATACTGTCACCCACCATCACCCACTATTGTGTATGTGTTGGATTGCTGGTGTGTGTGTGTATGTGTTGTGGTGAGCAGAGTATGTATGTGCATGTGTGCATGTGTTCATGTGTGCATGTGTTCATGTGTTCATGTGTGCATGTGTGCATGTGTTCATGTGTGCATGTGTGCATGCATGCATGTGTGCATGTGTTCATGTGTGCATGTGTGCATGTGTGCTAACATCACGTACAGATTGTAAAGTGTGTTTCCTGTCTTCCTTCCACAGGTGCTGAGTTAGGGGTGGCTGAATGCAGCAGAGAACCTGATGTTACCACCACTGATAGTGGAGATGATGAGACATGTATTGTGGCACAGGAAGGTCTGACAGGGTCTGTCATTGGTCCACCAATAGACACTACACAGCGGTCAACCCTATTTATGCACACACTCATACTGCCAATACATCCCTCATCATCAATGGCCTTAGCTGAGGGACAGCATACAGTTGGCATTGACCAGGAGAGTGTGCTACTTATGGCACATGCATCCTCTAACAGCAGCCATAGCCAGATTACTGGAATGGTACCACATAGGCGCATGTCCAGGGGTTCTCAGGGGAGCACCACTGGTCGTTTTGCCCCTGGCAGACATGCCCCCAGAGGTATTACAACCTCCAGTATGTTCTGGGCTGTAATGCAGGCACAAGCACGTATGGAACGGTACACCCGACAGGGACTAAGGGCGGAGAGGGCCCATTACACTGCTATCAATGACAGCATCAGTGACCTTGCCGGTGCCATTCAGAATTACACCAAGGTCATTGATAGCCATTGGAGGGAGACATTAGATGTCCTCCACAATGTGTTATCCATGAGCCAGAACCGTGCGGGATGGATGGGAAACCAACGTGGATGCATGCCAGCAACAGCATCAGTTGTCAGTCGTTGCAGACGGACCACAGATCACAGCCGCTTCCGTAGTGGCAGTACCAGCCCTAGCAATACTGGGGCTGGCCTGTTCATTGACCGTCCTACTAGACCACGTGCATGTGGCACTGGCCAGTCCCAGCAGGGACAAGGGTCCAGTCATCATACCTCTGCTAGGCACAGGTACCATGTCCGTGGCCGGAGACAGTGTTCTGTACAGCCTAACAGGTGCAGTCTGTGGCTGTCCCACAGCCGCCTGTATATGGCAGCCCCATGATGGAGTTGTGTGTATTCAGACACACACACATTTACCATACAACTAGAGCTCACACATACACACACATTACATCAACATTGGCCCATGCAGTACTGTTGTCCCTCACACACACACACACACACACAAAACACACAAACACACACACACACACACACACACACACACACACACACACACACATGCCGATTGGATGGGTCAATGTCGGGCTCTGGCAAACCTACAACACACCCTGTGCATATGATGACACCTGTGCCACCTCCTGTCATCCGTAACATTGATGCAGAAACAGGCTAACATGGTTCTGATGTACAGGGTGACGTTATAGCAGTGTAGCAATAGTAGCAAGTTGACAACAGGAAAGTGTAATGATATCCTTGTAGGTATACCTGAGCAGGCATTATGCATCACAGCTGTGATAGTCATTGTAGCATTGTATACACCAGTGTTAGTCCTGAGTATGTAATGTCCACCCATGTGCCACTTGGCTGAAGTGTACAGTGTTGCCAGCATGTGTTAGTGAGTGGACAGTACGTGTGTGATATGTGCATTACAAATTAGCGGGTGTACATTTGGTAACATGGTGTGTGCGCACTGTCTGCATGTACGTGCATAGTGGACACGTGGGATGTGCAACATAGCCTGTTCTACACATTGTTAACATCTCATGGTATCTTTCGATGGCCAGTATGCATTCTACTACAGATATGTACTAACATGGGTACACATGTGTGTATGACATGGGTTGGCACTATGCTGTGGGTGATACTGTTGATATCTGTCAATGATCTGCAGTCTGGTAGTATACACCATCTCAGCAGCATGACTATAACCAATCATTAGATGATGTCCTGACAAATGACTCACAGTTGTAGGGAACTCAGTAACAGTTGGATCCTTCCAGTACTATACAGTAACAGTAACCAGTGGTATTGACCACCACACGTTCCTGGGACCACACCTGTGTGGCAAATAGCCCTCTTTGGTACATGCAAATTCACTAGGGATATGTCCATCAACATCTGGAAATGCATACATTGGCCTACACTGCATTCCCTGGATGGGACGCATATCCTACACAAGGGTATCATACAGACAGATACCTGTTGTCCAATACATGCTGTATAGCAGTAAGCCATCTATGGCATATTCATCCACATTTACTATACATACTATCCCAACAGTAACACATAGGTGGTAGCCCTCAACATGTATGTTGGATACCAATGTGTACAGACAGACGTGTTATGTCATCTGTCCCTTGGTATCCACATATCCATAGGTATTGTGGGGTCCCTTGGTGTTTCACATAACACATTAGGGGCCTGCATGCATATCCACAGGGCTGGTGTACACCTATAATGACTGTCCGTTATTGCCAGTCGTTGTTGTGTATGAACATGTCTGACATATACCCCGGCAATTACCCTCACTCACAGTACTCTATAGTACGTGTCATGGGTGTGTGTGGCAGAGATGTCCTTGGCCACGGATCACTACATTGGCTGGGCTTGACACAGACATACATATGTGACCTATGATTTGTGAAGCAGCGGCACAATCTGTCGAAGGTTACAAATGTATTCATGTTGTATGCAGGCTTCACACCTATGTACTGATTGAGGTCACATGTACACATATTTATTTGACATGCAGATACCCGATGTGTGCAATGCACATACTGTTTGAAACATATGTCATACTGTAGTAAAAGCAAAGCCCACACTGCATTGACCACCTGTGGCACACACACTTGGCATTTGCAGGACTCCACCTTCTATCTAACAATGTCATGATACTACAGAAACACACATTAACATGGTGCGCTATATGCATTACTGGGTGGTTTATTTTCTCCTTGAATATTTGTAGGATGCTGACATTATCAGACTCTCCAAAGAGAGATGTACCTCTTTTAATGTGTTTTCCCAGTCTCCAAAAAGGCTACTCCTCTCAAAGGAAATCACACACATACACCCCCCCCACACACACACACACACTTGGCATTTGCAGGACTCAAACCCCTACCTAATTATGTTATACTAGAGAGCTACACATTAACATGGCATGCTATATGCATTATTGGGTGGTTCATGTTCTCCTTGAATATTTGTAGGATGCTGACATCATCAGACTTTCCAAAGAGGGATGTACCTCTTTTAATGTGTTTTCCCAGTCTCCAAAAAAGCTACTTTGAATATTTGTAGGATGCTGACATCATCAAACTTTCCAAAGAGGGATGTACCTCTTTTAATGTGTTTTCCCAGTCTCCAAAACCACACACACACACACACACACACACACACACACACACACACACACACACACACACACACACACACACACACACAGTTTACAGGACTCAAACCACTACCTAACTATGTTATGATACTAGAGAGATACGCATTAACACGGACTGGGTGATTTCTGTTCTCCTGGTATATTTGTAGGATGATGACATCATCAGACTGGACATGGTAATGTGTGTACACATTGTTTTGCAATCCCAGGAATGATCCATGTAGGTTGGCAGGTATCAACAGCTTGTACAGGACCCTGTGAGTCTCACCTTGTGTGATCTATCTGTGGACACATTGACATCCCTTCATATGTCAACACATATCTATGCACAGATTGTTGATTTTGTGGATACGACATGTGTCTGTGATGTTGATGAAGAGCTGTTCAAAGTCTATGTGGAATATGTGTAGCTCTGTTCCATGATGTATGTCTTGGGTGGCTGCCTTGCAGATGGTGTAGCATGCTTGGGAACCATGATCTGCACATGAACATACCACAGTTGGTAGGGTTGTGTGTTTGTCGGTTTCCAATAGCTCTGTTTATCACATCTGCCATGATGCACTCCATGGCCTTGCAGATCAGACTTTATAGGCTTACTGGACTATACTTCCCATGGTGTGTTGTGCACCCACATATGTAGGGAGTGCCTTATGTTGCTGTAACACATTCGATGGTTCCAGGTCCTGTGGAGTGGGTGCGGCTCAACAGACTGTTCAGGTGCAGGGTCTGTTTGTTCTGTAGTGCATGCATGACACATATTGGGAAACAATGTAATCCAATTGCTGCCATGCTTTTGGCTTTGGGGGAGCTGTTCAGCCATTCTACATGTAATATCTCCTGGTATGATGTCAGGGACTATCGTCTGTGGAAGGTGGGTATGTATACATGGGCCTGTCTGATAAGATATTGACAATGTCAGTAAGGTACAGTTGTCCCTGACTCAGCACATATATGCTTGTACATTACTATTTATTACATAGCTGAAGGACATGCCATGATTCTCAGTCTGGACTCCTTCTCAGCTACTCTTTACAAAACACCAACAAACCTGAGCACTAATCCTGGTTATACTTTTTTACACACTTAACACCCTATTGATTGTGTTCAGGCTACAGAGTATGTCATCATAATACACTGGCATGTCCAGGGGTCGGTTTAATGTGTACTCTCCAGTCCAACTAGTGAATATTGTGGTTATGACACAATGTCACACCTGCCTCATGTACACAGACAACCCTCTCCTCCTCACATCACACTCACATATATGTGTGAGATGTAACAATATTGACATGCAGGATGCTGAACTCTCTCGACCCATGACTGGCATAGTCTATCAGGTGGTGAGGATGACCACACACACCACATATCAGTCTCGCATACACCGATAGTGACAGCACACAAACCACATTATCACACATACACATATTTGGAGGCTCTACATACACTCTGCCTAAGCAGCAGAGACCTCCACAGCAGACACTCATACAACTGCTACCCCACTACAATGCCCACATGTCACACAGTTCACAATGTCAGTGTGCCACACAGTTACTGCCCTTTGGGCTAAACAACACACCTGATACACTTGTTATATGTGACACTTATTGTCAAACACACTGTCGTCCCACTCACCAGGCCAAACAAGGGAATAGTCACTTTGAGCTGTCTCTCAGGTGCCAGGATCCGCCACATAACACATGCACTCAGGTCACTCCAAAGCAAGTCCAGGACTGGCTCCATCATTGTCCAAGCTGGTGCGTACAACCTCAGAAGTTCCTCCCTGGACCACATGACATGAAACATAGAGGAACTCTGTGATCATGTAGCCCAGCCCAGTATTACCATGACCTTGTCTAGCATCTTACACTCTAACATATTGATGTTATTCAAAGGGAATACAGTTTCTGTCACCCTGGGGTGACATGCTCGACATGCCACATAACTTCCCTATGGACAGCTTGCACCTGTCACCCTTGGATCTTTGCATACTGGCTAGGGCACTTGCTGCCACCATAGTTCCTTATTTAAGTGGGGCTCAAAGGACAGAACCACCTCCATAGACATTACAGAGTACATGACACTGAGGGTAATGCTGCTCAACACCAGATGTATTACCCTCAAATTGCACCCACTCAGGAATCTCCTCAGTATGGAGGATAGCAATAACTGTGCACTAACAGACACATGGTTCAGGCTCCCACATGCACACCAGCACTACCAGGTTGTATTTCGTACCATGCTTTCAGACCACATAACTCGGAATGGCCAACACAAATAGGGGGTGTATCCATATACATCACAGATACACATACCTCTGGGTTGGTAGCACTGCACAAAGCATCACAGACCATACATATGCACCTAACAGTGTGCAAATCGGCCGTTTGGTTTGTTGCCTGCTACAGACCCCACTCCCCAACTAAGCAACCCCACTCAGCTTTCCTGGGAACATCGGACAATATGAAGGTCTCCCCAAACATCATTATATTGGGTGACGTCAAATACCCACACATTGACTGCGGATAGTACTCAGGCCACAATACCCTGAACCAACAGTTGCTACTATTTCTACACTCATATGCTATGGCACAACCGGTCACCACACCCACACGAAGGGACAACATATTGGACATGATCATCACCGACATGGGGAGTCTATGTTCCACACCTGTGATATACCCCTCATTGCTAAGGGCAGAACATACTTTATCTCACTGGACATCCATATCCCACCCCTACACCCTTCCTGGGTAATGTTGGTGAACCTCCCATAGGAAAACGTCACACTCCTCCAAACCACGGTGGTATCTTTCAGAGACCCTGGGTCAGTGGTAAGTATGACTCAGACTGCTGTATCCTTTACATACACATTCTATGGACACCTAGTGGACTGCATGGATCGTTACATCCAAAATAACAACTGGACTCATTCCTGCAATGGCAGTGGACCTGTGTGGTAGACCCCAGCCATTCATATGCTTTACAACAAATGGAGGAAGCTACTACATGATAGAGCACAATCCCTGACAGGGAAGGCATCTGTGATCTGTACTAGCAGACAGCTACAATCACTTGGGTAATTATGTCAGGCACGCTTCTAACGGACAATTGCACCAGACACGTCGGACACTCACAAGGCCTTCTTCAGTCGATTCAGGTACCTGGCTGGACACTCACTGATATGCTGTGTGTTACTGCATACTGACTAAACATACCCTGAACCCACTGACATTGCCATCATCCTGGCAAACAGATGCAGTACAGATGTGTCCCCCACTTCTCCCCCTAACGTGGTACTGTCCATACCAACAGAGTGTAACCTCCCAGACATCACGAGTAAACAGGTGAGTGCTGCCCTCCCCACAGCAGACAACACAGCATCAATGGGACCAGACGGTGTCCCAGCCTGTGTCATACACAGCCTTCATGACAGACATAACACTCATATTATGTCACTGTTTGACATAAAGAGTTACTGCAGCATATGTACCCACGGAATGACGTACAGCAATAGTGGTCCCACTCCACTGAATACTGCCACAACAGACCACAGGCAATATCGGTCTAAAAGGCTAATTAGCCTGTTCTGCAAAGCTATGGGGTGTATTGTAATGGGACACATGCACATAGACATGGGAAACCTACAGACACTGGGTCCTACACATTACAGCATTGTTGTGGGCAGATCTTGCCTGTTGAACCTGTTCATATTCTTTCAACAGTTACCAGGTCCATCAGTGTTGGGACGGTTGTCCACACAGCCTGCCTGGACCTTGCACAACTCTTCAACACAATACCCCGCTCGGCCATTATGCATAGGCTCCCCAGCATCAATATCGACACATATCTGACACAATGGATTGCTACCTGGATCAGGGATAGCACCCACATGCTCAGTGTTGCAGGTGCCATGTCTGACTATACACCAATTACACATGGCATCCCACAAGGCTCAGTCCTGGGACCTCTCTTGTTCAGTATATATTTGTGTGATGTACAGGCTATCACAGGAAGGTTATGGCTGCCCATGTTTGCAGATGACTGCAAACTGGGTGCTAATCAGCTCTCCTGCTGGCACATGCATACTCATACAGGGTCTCACAGAGATAGGTTCAATGGTGCCTGAGCCATGGTCCACGGCTACATGCCATTAGTTGCATAGTTATCCCCTTTGAGGATGACAAAATGCCCACACATTACCACATAGGTTGTAATCCATTACATACAGTAGTGGTTGTTATGGTTTTGGGGACACAAACTGTTCGTACTCTCACCTTTGACAATCCTATTGCCATAGTGTTTAGACAGTACGTCTACATAGCCCACCATATCCCACATGGTTTCACATGTTGATCACGTGTGGTCATTATGCCCCTGTACTCTTCACAACCATGCTTGGTTACTATGCCAGATTTGGTATGTACCTTACCTGACACCTGCAGCAACTGTAATGGCCACAAATGTTACTCATCGAGCAGATGTAGGGACTCACACAGATGGGCTGCACAGTTCCGATACAGTAACTCCAGCTATACTCAGTCACTTACCACCTACATGGATGTGTTGTGTGCCTGTAGTTGCAGGCAATATCTGACCCAGACTTACTGGACATGCTCCACCTCAGGATATCTGACTCCCTTGGGGCTACACACTCCAGGGACATATACCTCAGCACTGATGTTAAAAGGACATGCTGGGGGGACAGATTATTATCAGAAAGCCTCCACTCACTCCGGAGTGCAGTCCTGGTTTTGCATAGGCAGAGCCACCCACTGACCACCTACAGGTGACATCTTGACATGTGGATGGGTGATCACATGTTTACCCATGGGATATCTTCTAGGTCCCTGATAGACAGAGACAATACACTCAACATGAATGGGTTATCTTGTGTGACCTACTATTCAGAGGCACAGTGTTCTGATTAGACTGGGTTGCAGAAGCCAAACACACTCTGGCTATGCTTGTACATGCCCTAGGGCAGATAGCCTAGTATCAACCTCTGAACCTATGATAATTTTCATGATGCACAATGTTTATTGCTGATACTGTTTGCAGGTTTTTATCATCATTGCTTTCACACTTTCTGTGAACCGCTTAGGTATCTGCAGAACATATTTGCTTATGGCAGGGTTCCACTACATTATTTACGTGTCTGTTGTCATATCAGTGTGTGCACAGGGCAGATTGCTGGGTAGTGAGAGGTTCCTGGGTTAACACATGCAACTGCCTGCTATGTGTGGCCCAATGCTGTACTCCAACATGGCCTAAGTGTGTGAGCAGCCCAGTTCAGACTGTCAGTGTTCTGTTGCCTGACATTTGTCTCATGTATTCAAGTGTATGCGCATGCCCAGTGTGACCTTTCAGTATGTTGCTGTCTGAGGTCCACTACATTTGTTGATGTATGTCTACATGTCCAGTATTAACATTTGTACTGTGTGTGTTGAAAGTCAGGTTCTATTCTTACTGCTGGACTCACCATTGGGTCATAACTCGACAGGGATTATGCTGTGCCTGCAGGGTTTCCATGAAATACTTCGCATAGACTTATCGACATTTCTTCATATGGGCTAACCACTGCAATACTGTCATGGTTTAGTGGTTCAGTGCTATGAGTATAGTGCAGAGTATCCTAGGTTCAAGCCCCATCGCTGCTTATGTTTTCATACTGAGCAGACCAGACTGCTTAGGGGCCAGTAGAGCAAATATGAGCATGTTGGCTTTTGTTCAGCTATACCCTACCTAGACCCAGCTTGTCCAACATTGCTCAATATTAACCATTATTGCTGGACGTTGGCCAATATTACTCTACATTGACCACATTTGTAATAGTTGGTGTGTGCGATTTTGTTTACATATACTTCATGATGGTAAATGCTGTTTAGCACTGCTTTATATTGCTTAACACATGGCAATCATGCCTCAGGTGTTGATGCAGGGTTGCCTATGTCGGATGCACATACTACACTCCCTATACATGTTTGAAAGCAAGTAGTGTCAACATAGGCATCCCTTTTACTATATGTGTGGGTCAGAGAGAGGTATCATTTCCAGAGTTCCTACTGAGCCAGTGTATGTGCTATGCGTTGCCTCTTTGCCAAGGCCAAAGCATACTGGGCACGCCTCCTTCTGCCTACTGGGGCAGGCTCAGGTTGTTTCTCCTCCAAGTCACGCACTGCCTGTGATGGCCTTGGCAATGGTGGGGGGCTGTTTGGCCCGGGCCTATGCTTTTCCTGCTGCAGCTGTTTTCGCAAGATCATATTTTGTAGCATAGCACATACCATGACAATTTGGGTACATGTAGTTGGCGAGTACTGCAAGGCTCCACCAGATGTGTCCAGGCACTGGAACCGTGACTTGAGCAGCCCAAACACACGCTCAATAACATTTCGTGTTTGTGCGTGTGCCTCATTATGGCGTTCCTGTTCAGGTGTGTGTGCGTTTCTGATGGGTGTCATCGGCCATGGCTCCAGTGCATAAGCAGCATCCCCCACTAGGTGACCATGTGGGATGTCCCCACTGGCAAATGTCTGGTACAGCTGCATCAGATGCCAGATATGGGAATCATGGTAGCTTCCAAGGCAGCCAGCACACACATTTTCAGTATTATGATCTGGGCATCACACACGGCCTGGCAGTTGATGGAGAGGAAGCCCTTGCGGTTGAAGTAGACGCTACCCCGCTCACCGGCTGGTGCTTTGATGCATATGTGCGTGCAGTCTATTGCACTCACTACCTCAGGGTATTCCGCTATTTGCTGGAAGAGATGCATATTGCTAGCCAATACCTCATGGGAACTGGGGAAATATACATGATCACCGACATGTGCTGCCATGGCGTCCAGGAACTGGTGCAGTACCCTGGATGCTGATGCCTGTGATATCCCCATCATATCACCAGTTGGTCTCTGGAAGGTACCTGTTGCTAATATTCTTAGGCCAACACATACCTTAGTTTCCACTGGGATTGGTTCCCCTCTGTTGGTTCTGTGTGTGAGGCGTGGCCTGCACAGCTCAACAATTTTCCGCAAGAGGTCTCTGTGCACTCTATAGTGCTCCACTATCTCCAGCTCATGTAGCCCCTGGTAGGTAACCCTGGGCCTGTACACTCCTCTACGTCTCCTCACTGTGGGTTGTCCAGCAGCATTTGCATTATCTACACCCTCAGCATGTTGCATATGTCTCCTTATAACAGCAATGGCAGCACCTAACATTTTTTGTCTCAGTGAAACTTTTTCTGTTTTCACTTCTTTTAGCTTACTGCAGTGTTGCAGTGTCTCTTAAGAGAAACATAATGGACTGTTGTTTGCAGAGTTTTAAGTGCTGGGCTGGGCTTGTGTTCTGCCTGTGTAATTGCCTGTTCTGATTGTTTTCACCTGCTAGTTCTGCTAGTACTCCCTGGTAACTTCCCACTATTTGGTGTGCTTCCTTTTTCTTTTCTGTTTCCTCAGGGGGAGGAGCGCCGCGCACACAAGCGCAAACACGTGCACAGCATCTAACATGCACACACACATGCTTACATGGACTAAAACTTGTTTATTCTTGTTCAAACATGTGCACACAAGCGCAAACATGCTAACAACTGTTTGCACAGCCTTACATATGCTTACTCATGCCTACACACGCGCGCACACGGTAACACGCATGCACACTGTCTTACTCGCGTTTACTGGCGCACACACGCGCGCATGCACGATCAGCAAGAAACTTTGGTGTTATCCACGTCATACACCTTCGATTTCTTGACTTTACCTGGCCTACCTGTTGACACACCTCTTTCACTATTATGTGAATGTAAGATGACACATGACACTCTGCTCCAATGAGCTTCACTCCTTTCATACATACCCCCCACATGATGTCACCTATCTTCTACTCCGTTACTCCCCTTATCCTACTCCTACACTCCACTGACTGTGCTCATTTGCTATGTAAACTTGCAATTCACTATCCTAACTCTCGTTTGCATAGGATTGCCTGCTAATGCTTAGTTACATCTCTTAGACTGAGCTTTCCCCCTTAGCAACCTCCACTGCCATGTTGCCTTCAGCCTGCCATTCCCTTGCATTGTAAATTCTTTTTAGCTATAATATCCACATTTGTGGATCTTAATTATTAATTTTCTGCTTTTTAGGGTGCAGAGGATTTGCGCGATGCTGTGCTATGGTTAAACCCCGGAGATCAGGATAAAAAAAAAGTTATTTTATTTTTAATTTGCATCCCTTCCCGATGCCAATGGCCATATTTTTGGCCATTGGCATGCTTCTTCCTGTACATCATGCTTTATTTCCAGCTGACACGGCTCTGTTTTGCTATTTGCAGAACCATACTCAGTTATCAACTGAGTACGTTTCTGCAAGTGACACTACTTCTACTCGGACAAGTTTGGGTTTCCTGGATCACAAATTTACCTCATTTGCATAGCTTTCACCTGAAATTGAGGTAATTTGCATATTCCAGCCCTGTCCATGTAGGACTAGTTTAGAGATCTCAGTTGCACGCCCATACCGGCTGTTCCTGGATTGCTCGGTGGACATGTTGGCTGCATGGAGTCTTACTCTACTCTAAGACTCTGTGGAAGCCTTCGTGAATCTGGCCCATTGTTTACAGTGTGTGTATATGTTTCAGATACTACTTTTTCAAGTGCTTTGGCCACTGGTACTCTGTTGAGGTTTGCCTGGCTGCATTCTCAGAACCTCCTGGATGATGTTCAAAACGAAATTTAAATTCTAATTTGTTTTTTTGGCCTCTCTGCTGCAGGAGAGATTAAAAACTGTGACAAGAGGGGTAAACTGATACAGGGATTTCTTAAGATTGTTCAGCACTCGTTTTCCAAAATTTCTAAGGGATTCTCTAACCTATCATTCAGTTATGGCATAAAATAAAGCAAGCAGTCTCAACAAAATGCAGGTAAACAGGTGTTTAAGAAGAAATGGAAAGGGAGTTCCAAAAAGAACTCAATAACTACCCCAAGCCAAGGACAGTCTAACAAGTCAGAATGACTATTTTAGGGACCTT
The DNA here is from genome assembly GCF_019279795.1 of Protopterus annectens. Taxonomy (NCBI): domain Eukaryota; kingdom Metazoa; phylum Chordata; order Ceratodontiformes; family Protopteridae; genus Protopterus; species Protopterus annectens. Next base: position 768,886,319 of record NC_056739.1, on the reverse strand, counting down.
GTCTCACCCTTCACCCTGGCAGTCCCTTTTCCTTTCCAGAAAGTCTGAAGGTCCACTTTTTCTCTTTGGCTACACATAGTTTCAGACAAATGGTGTTCTGAAGATCATTCATCAAGGTCACAGATGGCAGAGGGAGGAATTTTATCCTTTACAGGGGGTAATCCCTCATCCACCGGACCAGACTTTTATTTCCATCTGTCCTTCATCACATGCTGTCCCAGTGAGTGACAGTACCAGTTCTTTCTTCCCAGGTGGGAAAGTCATTTATTCAATGATATTTTTAGTGCCAAAGAAAGAGAATGCTTTCCTAAATCTTTTCTGATAATGCCCAAGTTGAAAATGCTGTCACATTACAACCTGTTACCTCTGCTTCCTCATTCAAGTTTCCTAGTAACTCTAGATTCAAACACTGCCTATCATCATATCCCTATTCATCCAGACTTTAGTCTTTTCTTAAGGTTCTGTGTGTCTGACTCACATTATCAGTTCTCTGCCTTACCTTTTGGATTATTCACTGTGGCAAGTGTGTTCACAATCTCCAGTTATAGCTCATTGCAGGCTACAGGGTATCCACATTTTTCCATATTTAGATGACTTGCTTATCTTTGCAGAGTCTTTTACAAAGTGTCAAGAATCTCTCACTTGGGTAAGAAATCTCTTACACAAGCTGGCATTCAAAGAGAACATTCAAAACTTTTTTTATTTGACTCCTTCACACTGGATTGCTTTCTTCACTCACTTCAAAGAGCTTTTCTTCTACAAGAAAAATACATCTATATATAGATCTGTTTCTACATTTTTTTTCTTCTCTGATTTTGGTCACTGTAAAGGAATACTTTAAAATTGTGGGTCTCATGGCATCTGTGACTCTTATGATACCCTGGCAAGACTCCATATGAGAAAGATACAAAAGCTGTGTACTTAGCATAGCAATAGTTGTCTGTCTCTGTCTGGTTCAATGTATTGGACTTTGAATCCAATTTGGATCTGACACAGACCAATTTCAAAGTCTTTAGCCCACTTGGCTATGCCTTCCCTACCCACAACTCCCCACTCCTCACTGTAATCCTCAGATCGAGTTTGCCTCATGAAAACCTTTGTAATAAACATATAATTATGTAAATATACACTAAAAATAGATCCTGAATACAAATGAGGAGGCAAGACTTCAGAAATAGGAAATAAATGACCTTCAATGTCCAGTCACCTCAGGAGGTAAGACTGACCATGTCAGTGAAAGGAGGGGCAGGATGGTGGGAAGGTTGACCCAGACAAAGACAGACAACATGTATCTATTGATCTGATGTTGTCCTTTTCATTCTTCCTCAACCCATGGCTTCTGATCAGACTTAGACTCATACTCCAGACTTTGGATCCAGCTCTTGAGCTCCTCCTTCTACCAATAATACACTATTCCATCCTCATTACATCAGATCTCATTTGCCGCCATGTTTCTCTCTTGAACTTATGAGGTGATATTTTGAGTTTTGTTAAATTTTTCTTTTTTTTTTTTCTTCATATGTTCATAGGTTTATACTAGGCTATCTGCCCTAGGGCATTTATAAGCCTAGCCCAGAGTTTTTGTGGCTTACGCCACCCCTTTCTACTGAAGGATATTATGCCCATTATTTTGCTGTGCCTCTGTCAAGCAGTGACACTGATGTAATCCCTGGGGTATACCTGCGATCTCCCATCCATTGGTCAAGATTTCTCTTGAACAAAGCCAGCGAGGTGCTCTGCCTCACATGTACCGGGATTTTGTTCCACAGCATAGGGAGTCTCTGGGTGATGAATCTGTCCCTCCAGCACGTCCTATTTATGACCGTGTCAAGGTTTAAGTCTTGTGCTCTTGTGGATCTGATGGATTTAGATTTTTTGAGGTGAAGCATGTTCATTAATTCCGGGTTGGACATGGCCTTGTATGTCAGGCACAGGTCACCTCTGAGCAGGTGGCGACTGAGTAGAGCTGGAGCTCCTTCAGTCGGGCAGCATAGGACATATTTTTGAGACCCTTTACCCTTTTGGTGAGGAACTTTTGGGGCCTTTCCAATTGCTGTAGGTGTCCGGTCAGATACATTCCAAATGGGGCATTGTACTCAATCATCGGTCTGATGAGTGATGAGTACAGGGGAATGATGACCTCCCTTGACCTAGATGTGAAACCCTTCATGATCAGGTGGGCAATGTAGAAGGTCTTCCTAACAACTTTGGCAATGTGGGTGTCAAATGAGAGGTTGCTATCAACCTGGGTTCCCAGATCCCTGATAACCTCATCTGTGCTTAGTGGATTGCCACCTATATGGTAGCTAGGGGTAACCTTGTTTTTCCCAAAGGGTATGACTATGCATTTTTTAGCGTTTAACTTTAGGCCATGGCTTTGGCACCAGTTATCCATTTCTATGAGACCCTTCTGAAGGATATCTGTGTCTGATGTGTTTTCAACTATGGCGCCCAGTTTGCAGTCATCTGCAAACTTTGTCAGCCATAATCCTCCTGTGCTTGCCTGTACTTCCGAAAAGTAGATGCCGAACAAGAGTGGACCCAGGACTGAGCCCTGTGGGACACCGCCAGACAGGCTTGGAATCTGACATGGCGCCAGCAACTCTAACCCTGTGGGTTCTGTCACTTAGCCAGTTTGCAACCCATCTTGTGACGTATGGGTTTACATTTAAACTGGTGAGTTTTTCTATGATGCCTGAGTGGGGTATCGTGTCGAAGGCCTTTGCCAGGTCAAGGTAGGCTGTGTGGACTGCCTTGCCCTCATCAATGGCCTTGGTGACTGTTTCGAAAAAGTCAACCAAGTTTAAAAGGCACGATCTGCCCTTGACAAAGCCAAATTGGGTTTGATCCAATGTTTGCAGGTCCCCTATGTCTTTATTTATGAGTTCCATAATGATCCTCTCCATAGCTTTGCAGACCAGGCTTGTCAAACTGATGGGACGGTAGTTTCCAGGGTTGGTGGAGGCACCGCCTTTGTGTAATGGGACCACAGTAGCCATACGCCATTCCTTGGGTACGTATCCTGAGGTGAGGCTAAGATTAAACAGCTGCCCTAACTGCGGGTTTAATTCCTCAATGAGCTCGTGGAGCACACAACCGGGGACACCATCTGGTCCCATGGATGCTGTGTTTTTCGCCTTGGAGAGAGCTGTTCTTACTTGAGAACTTGAGATGTTTGGGAGGATACAATCCTCTGGTATAGATATTTCTCCTTTTGGGGGGGGGGAATTTGCACTGAACCTGTCAGCCAGTATGTTGGCAATGTCTGTAGGTTCAGTGATCTTTACATCATTTTGAACCAGTTCTGAACATATCTGGGAGTTTCCTCCCAGGTTTCTAACACAGCTAAAAAAGGCCTTGTGGTTGCCTTTTGAGTCCGTGGCAATTTTTCTTTCAAAATTTGCTTTGGAGGATTTTATGAGAGATCTTAGTTTTTTACTTACAATGATCAAGGGTGTCTTCCCTTTTGAGGATTTTGCTCTATCTTGTAGTAGCTTTCTCCTTTTGTTGTAGAGCTTGTTTATGGCTGGGGTCCACCAGACTGGATGCCTGCCTTTGGTACAAAGAGTCTTTGTTTTGTTTGGGATTGCCTGATCCATGCAGTCCTGGAGGTGCTGGTAGAAGGCACTTGTAAGTGATTCAGCGGCTTTAGTGATGGTTTCCGCTGGCTCAGGGGCCTTGAAAGAGACCACACCAGTCCTAAGAAGTGTGAAGTCGGCTTTAGGGAAGTTCTTCACTGTGGTCTTTTTTATCTGGGGTGGGGGCAGGATGTGGACTTCCAGTGAGATTAGTTTATGATCTGATCTCACCAATGAAGGGTATACCTCCTGTGTTGAACATTGTGACCCCATGTTTGTGATGATGAGATCCAGTATGTTTTCACCTCTTGTGGGCATGGTGACTAGTAGTTCCATGGCATTAGAGTTTATGAACTCTAGGAACCTTTGGGCTAGAGTGTTGGGGCTTGAGTAGTGATCCCAGTCTATGTTTGGATAGTTGAAATCACCTAGTATGATGGTGTTTGGGCTTACATTTATCCCCTCCAGAGTTTTCAGGAATGCTGTGTGAGGATCCTGAGTTTGAGAGGGTGGCCTGTTACATGCTACAAATTGTAGAGCAGTCTTGCCTACAGTTAATTGCACCTGGATGGTCTCCGATGCATCGTGCATTGCCACCAACCTGGAGGTGAGGGTATCTTTGATGAATATGGACACCCCTCCTCCTTTCTTGGTGTTGTTCGGATTTTGTGGCCGGAACGCATGATATGAGGTAAAACCTGATAGTGCCGGGGTGCTCTCAGGAGCCTTGAACCAGGTTTCAGTCACAGCACAGACATCGATGTTCTCCATACTGAGAAGGGCTTCGAGTGCGTGCATCTTGAGGTTGAGACTTCTGGCATTGAGCAGCATTACCCCTAGTATTTTTCCTTTGTTTTGTTCTAGGGTGGTAGGTTTAGAATTTGAGCCTGGCCTAAAAAAGGCACTATGGGGGTGGCAAGAGCCTTTGCCAATATCCAGAAGCCCAGGGGTAACAAGTGCAAGCCATCCCTTGCGAAGCAATGTGGCTTGTCCAGCATGTCATCCCAGGCAGACAGACATTGGATCCCTTTTGAATGACACCAGTGATTAAGCCAATTATTAAAGCTGATCATCTTTTCTCTGTACTGTGGCATCATTCTTGGTGAAGGTAGGATACTGCTCAAGGTCAGGGTCATACCTGCCTGGGCTACATAATCAGAGAGCTCCTCTATGTCCCTTTTCATGTAGTCCAGGGAGGTGCGTCTCAGGTCGTTCACACCAGCATGGACAATGACTGAGTCATACTTGTACTTGCTGTCGAGTGACCTGAGTGCTTGCATTATGTGGTGGATTCTAGCGCCCGACAGGCAGCTTACTGTGACCTTCTCCTTGCTCAATCTGGTGAGTGGGATGTCAGTGTGTCTGACTATGGAGTCACCTATGACAAGAGTATCTGGCATTGTGTTTGGCCTTAAGGGCTGTGACTGTTTGGCACACTGACTTTGTGGTCTATGTGTTGCATGCGTCTTGGTCTGTGGTGGTAGTTGTTTGGGTGTCTGCTTTGGTGGCCTCTGCTGTTTTGGTAGATTTTTGGTCAGAGCCTCCGAGTATGTTTTTTGTGTTTGTGTGTGTGATATGAGGTTGTGCTAGTGCTATGTGAGACTGGGTTTGTGGTGTGTGTGGTTACCTTCTCCTCCTGTCTGGTCTTGCCAGTCCTATGATGAGAGAGCTCAGCCTCCAGTTTGGCTATATATTTGCATCTCTCGCATATGTTTGTGTTTTGTGGGAGAAGGAGAGGGTTGTCTGTGTACATGAGGCAATTGTAACATTGCCTTAATATTCCCAGATTCATCAGCTGAGCAGGAGATGACACTAGCAACTGACCCCGCGACATGCTAGAAGGAAAAGTTAAGAACTTTGTGTAGATGGGTTTGAGAAGAGTTCAAGGGGTGTGGATGATCGAAAAAGGGGTATTAGGCTGCTAGGGTGCTATGTATAATAAAAAGTGCTATATTAGAGTAAAGAGTACTTTGGGTGCAAGTGCTAGGCTATCCGGATAGAGAATAGTCACTTATGAATCAAGTAGATCAAGACTTTATAGATATAGGATAGGGTAGTTAGATTATCAGTACAGCTTAGGAAGAGATGTTCTAAGGGAAAATTTGAAGAGTGGACTTTAGGTAGCCCGAATAGTTTAACCTTGATTAACCGCTGCTGCTCTTGTGTGCTCTTGTGGCAACTCCGCGCTAAAGCGTGCTTCATAGCAGGGGGCTGGAAAAGACAGGAAATGACCCAAAATGGCCAATAAACTACAAGTTACTGCCTTAAACCACTCCTCTGAGGACAAACAGGCAGCTCAGTACTCCCCACTCTCACTGGTGAGTAAAGAAACTTCCCCCTGACCAAACAAGGAAAATGGAGAAACACAGGAACCAAGACAAAGCCCAGGGATCAGCAAAATCTGGTCTCTGGAACACTAGCTAGGAAAGTATGGAAAACAAGGATATTTTTTTTTGTTTTTTTCAAGTTTTTTTTACAGAAAGGCAGAAAACACAATAAATGCTATACTTTTCGACTAATTGCTATCAAAAGCTAGTACACTTGAGTGTATTAGCCTGTAGTTTAACTTTTAGGCAAAACTTAAACTAGCAAGTGCAGTAAACAGTTTGAGCTTATAAAAACAGTAAAAACAGTTCAAACTTCGATAAAATAAGCAAAAACAGTGGTCGAAAGTCGAAAAAGGTTGAAAAAGCCAAGAAAAATACTTAAAATCTGGAAAGGTAGTCTTTTCTAGTCTCTGCTGCTACAGGAACCCTGCTGAACACCACGAGGAGCTGTGCTGAGTTCTCAATAGCTGGAAAAGCCCGCCAAAGCGTGCTTTATAGCAGGGGGCTGGAAAAGACAGGAAATGACCCACAATGGCCAATAAACTACAAGTTACTGCCTTAAACCACTCCTCTGAGGACAAACAGGCAGCTCAGTACTCCCCACTCTCACTGGTAAGTAAAGAAACTTCCCCCTGACCAAACAAGGAAAATGGAGAAACACAGGAACCAAGACAAAGCCCAGGGATCAGCAAAATCTGGTCTCTGGAACACTAGCTAGGAAAGTATGGAAAACAAGGATATTTTTTTTGTTTTTTTTCAAGTTTTTTTAAAGAAAGGCAGAAAACACAATAAATGCTATACTTTTCAACTAATTGCTATCAAAAGCTAGTACACTTGAGTGTATTAGCCTGTAGTTTAACTTTTAGGCAAAACTTAAACTAGCAAGTGCAGTAAACAGTTTGAGCTTATAAAAACAGTAAAAACAGTTCAAACTTCAATAAAATAAGCAAAAACAGTGGTCGAAAGTCGAAAAAGGTCGAAAAAGCCAAGAAAAATACTTAAAATCTGGAAAGGTAGTCTTTTCTGGTCTCTGCTGCTACAGGAACCCTGCTGGACACCACGAGGAGCTGTGCTGAGTTCTCAATAGCTGGAAAAGCCCGCCAAAGCATGCTTTATAGCAGGGGGCTGGAAAAGACAGGAAATTACCCAAAATGGCCAATAAACTACAAGTTACTGCCTTAAACCACTCCTCTGAGGACAAACAGGCAGCTCAGTACTCCCCACTCTCACTGGTGAGTAAAGAAACTTCCCCCTGACCAAACAAGGAAAATGGAGAAACACAGGAACCAAGACAAAGCCCAGGGATCAGCAAAATCTGGTCTCTGGAACACTAGCTAGGAAAGTATGGAAAACAAGGATATTTTTTGTTTTTTTCAAGTTTTTTTACAGAAAGGCAGAAAACACAATAAATGCTATACTTTTCGACTAATTGCTATCAAAAGCTAGTACACTTGAGTGTATTAGCCTGTAGTTTAACTTTTAGGCAAAACTTAAACTAGCAAGTGCAGTAAACAGTTTGAGCTTATAAAACAGTAAATACAGGTCAAACTTCGATAAAATAAGCAAAAACAGTGGTCGAAAGTCAAAAAAAGGTCGAAAAAGCCAAGAAAAATACTTAAAATCTGGAAAGGTAGTCTTTTCTGGTCTCTGCTACTACAGGAACCCTGCTGGACACCACGAGGAGCTGTGCTGAGTTCTCAATAGCTGGAAAAGCCCGCCAAAGCATGCTTTATAGCAGGGGGCTGGAAAAGACAGGAAATGACCCACAATGGCCAATAAACTACAAGTTACTGCCTTAAACCACTCCTCTGAGGACAAACAGGCAGCTCAGTACTCCCCACTCTCACTGGTGAGTAAAGAAACTTCCCCCTGACCAAACAAGGAAAATGGAGAAACACAGGAACCAAGACAAAGCCCAGGGATCAGCAAAATCTGGTCTCTGGAACACTAGCTAGGAAAGTATGGAAAACAAGGATATTTTTTTGTTTTTTTCAAGTTTTTTTACAGAAAGGCAGAAAACACAATAAATGCTATACTTTTCAACTAATTGCTATCAAAAGCTAGTACACTTGAGTGTATTAGCCTGTAGTTTAACTTTTAGGCAAAACTTAAACTAGCAAGTGCAGTAAACAGTTTGAGCTTATAAAACAGTAAAAACAGTTCAAACTTCAATAAAATAAGCAAAAACAGTGGTCGAAAGTCGAAAAAGGTCGAAAAAGCCAAGAAAAATACTTAAAATCTGGAAAGGTAGTCTTTTCTGGTCTCTGCTGCTACAGGAACCCTGCTGGACACCACGAGGAGCTGTGCTGAGTTCTCAATAGCTGGAAAAGCCCGCCAAAGCATGCTTTATAGCAGGGGGCTGGAAAAGACAGGAAATTACCCAAAATGGCCAATAAACTACAAGTTACTGCCTTAAACCACTCCTCTGAGGACAAACAGGCAGCTCAGTACTCCCCACTCTCACTGGTGAGTAAAGAAACTTCCCCCTGACCAAACAAGGAAAATGGAGAAACACAGGAACCAAGACAAAGCCCAGGGATCAGCAAAATCTGGTCTCTGGAACACTAGCTAGGAAAGTATGGAAAACAAGGATTTTTTTTGTTTTTTTCAAGTTTTTTTTTACAGAAAGGCAGAAAACACAATAAATGCTATACTTTTCGACTAATTGCTATCAAAAGCTAGTACACTTGAGTGTATTAGCCTGTAGTTTAACTTTTAGGCAAAACTTAAACTAGCAAGTGCAGTAAACAGTTTGAGCTTATAATAACAGTAAAAACAGTTCAAACTTCGATAAAATAAGCAAAAACAGTGGTCGAAAGTAAAGGTCGTAAAAGCCAAGAAAAATACTTAAAATCTGGAAAGGTAGTCTTTTCTAGTCTCTGCTGCTACAGGAACCCTGCTGAACACCACGAGGAGCTGTGCTGAGTTCTCAATAGCTGGAAAAGCCCGCCAAAGCATGCTTTATAGCAGGGGGCTGGAAAAGACAGGAAATTACCCAAAATGGCCAATAAACTACAAGTTACTGCCTTAAACCACTCCTCTGAGGACAAACAGGCAGCTCAGTACTCCCCACTCTCACTGGTGAGTAAAGAAACTTCCCCCTGACCAAACAAGGAAAATGGAGAAACACAGGAACCAAGACAAAGCCCAGGGATCAGCAAAATCTGGTCTCTGGAACACTAGCTAGGAAAGTATGGAAAACAAGGATATATATATATATATTTTTTCAAGTTTTTTTTACAGAAAGGCAGAAAACACAATAAATGCTATACTATTCGACTAATTGCTATCAAAAGCTAGTACACTTGAGTGTATTAGCCTGTAGTTTAACTTTTAGGCAAAACTTAAACTAGCAAGTGCAGTAAACAGTTTGAGCTTATAAAAACAGTAAAAACAGTTCAAACTTCAATAAAATAAGCAAAAACAGTGGTCGAAAGTCGAAAAAGGTCGTAAAAGCCAAGAAAAATACTTAAAATCTGGAAAGGTAGTCTTTTCTAGTCTCTGCTGCTACAGGAACCCTGCTGAACACCACGAGGAGCTGTGCTGAGTTCTCAATAGCTGGAAAAGCCCGCCAAAGCATGCTTTATAGCAGGGGGCTGGAAAAGACAGGAAATTACCCAAAATGGCCAATAAACTACAAGTTACTGCCTTAAACCACTCCTCTGAGGACAAACAGGCAGCTCAGTACTCCCCACTCTCACTGGTGAGTAAAGAAACTTCCCCCTGACCAAACAAGGAAAATGGAGAAACACAGGAACCAAGACAAAGCCCAGGGATCAGCAAAATCTGGTCTCTGGAACACTAGCTAGGAAAGTATGGAAAACAAGGATTTTTTTTGTTTTTTTCAAGTTTTTTTTTTACAGAAAGGCAGAAAACACAATAAATGCTATACTTTTCGACTAATTGCTATCAAAAGCTAGTACACTTGAGTGTATTAGCCTGTAGTTTAACTTTTAGGCAAAACTTAAACTAGCAAGTGCAGTAAACAGTTTGAGCTTATAAAAACAGTAAAAACAGTTCAAACTTCAATAAAATAAGCAAAAACAGTGGTCGAAAGTCGAAAAAGGTCGAAAAAGCCAAGAAAAATACTTAAAATCTGGAAAGGTAGTCTTTTCTGGTCTCTGCTGCTACAGGAACCCTGCTGGACACCACGAGGAGCTGTGCTGAGTTCTCAATAGCTGGAAAAGCCCGCCAAAGCGTGCTTTATAGCAGGGGCTGGAAAAGACAGGAAATGACCCAAAATGGCCAATAAACTACAAGTTACTGCCTTAAACCACTCCTCTGAGGACAAACAGGCAGCTCAGTACTCCCCACTCTCACTGGTGAGTAAAGAAACTTCCCCCTGACCAAACAAGGAAAATGGAGAAACACAGGAACCAAGACAAAGCCCAGGGATCAGCAAAATCTGGTCTCTGGAACACTAGCTAGGAAAGTATGGAAAACAAGGATATTTTTTTTTGTTTTTTCAAGTTTTTTTACAGAAAGGCAGAAAACACAATAAATGCTATACTTTTCAACTAATTGCTATCAAAAGCTAGTACACTTGAGTGTATTAGCCTGTAGTTTAACTTTTAGGCAAAACTTAAACTAGCAAGTGCAGTAAACAGTTTGAGCTTATAAAAACAGTAAAAACAGTTCAAACTTCAATAAAATAAGCAAAAACAGTGGTCGAAAGTCGAAAAAGCCAAGAAAAATACTTAAAATCTGGAAAGGTAGTCTTTTCTGGTCTCTGCTGCTACAGGAACCCTGCTGGACACCACGAGGAGCTGTGCTGAGTTCTCAATAGCTGGAAAAGCCCGCCAAAGCATGCTTTATAGCAGGGGGCTGGAAAAGACAGGAAATTACCCAAAATGGCCAATAAACTACAAGTTACTGCCTTAAACCACTCCTCTGAGGACAAACAGGCAGCTCAGTACTCCCCACTCTCACTGGTGAGTAAAGAAACTTCCCCCTGACCAAACAAGGAAAATGGAGAAACACAGGAACCAAGACAAAGCCCAGGGATCAGCAAAATCTGGTCTCTGGAACACTAGCTAGGAAAGTATGGAAAACAAGGATATTTTTTTTGTTTTTTTTTCAAGTTTTTTTTACAGAAAGGCAGAAAACACAATAAATGCTATACTTTTCGACTAATTGCTATCAAAAGCTAGTACACTTGAGTGTATTAGCCTGTAGTTTAACTTTTAGGCAAAACTTAAACTAGCAAGTGCAGTAAACAGTTTGAGCTTATAAAAACAGTAAAAACAGTTCAAACTTCAATAAAATAAGCAAAAACAGTGGTCGAAAGTCGAAAAAGGTCGAAAAGCCAAGAAAAATACTTAAAATCTGGAAAGGTAGTCTTTTCTGGTCTCTGCTGCTACAGGAACCCTGCTGGACACCACGAGGAGCTGTGCTGAGTTCTCAATAGCTGGAAAAGCCCGCCAAAGCATGCTTTATAGCAGGGGGCTGGAAAAGACAGGAAATTACCCAAAATGGCCAATAAACTACAAGTTACTGCCTTAAACCACTCCTCTGAGGACAAACAGGCAGCTCAGTACTCCCCACTCTCACTGGTGAGTAAAGAAACTTCCCCCTGACCAAACAAGGAAAATGGAGAAACACAGGAACCAAGACAAAGCCCAGGGATCAGCAAAATCTGGTCTCTGGAACACTAGCTAGGAAAGTATGGAAAACAAGGATATTTGTTTTTGTTTTTTTCAAGTTTTTTTTACAGAAAGGCAGAAAACACAATAAATGCTATACTTTTCGACTAATTGCTATCAAAAGCTAGTACACTTGAGTGTATTAGCCTGTAGTTTAACTTTTAGGCAAAACTTAAACTAGCAAGTGCAGTAAACAGTTTGAGCTTATAAAACAGTAAAAACAGTTCAAACTTCAATAAAATAAGCAAAAACAGTGGTCGAAAGTCGAAAAAGGTCGAAAAAGCCAAGAAAAATACTTAAAATCTGGAAAGGTAGTCTTTTCTAGTCTCTGCTGCTACAGGAACCCTGCTGAACACCACGAGGAGCTGTGCTGAGTTCTCAATAGCTGGAAAAGCCCGCCAAAGCGTGCTTTATAGCAGGGGTCTGGAAAAGACAGGAAATGACCCAAAATGGCCAATAAACTACAAGTTACTGCCTTAAACCACTCCTCTGAGGACAAACAGGCAGCTCAGTACTCCCCACTCTCACTGGTGAGTAAAGAAACTTCCCCCTGACCAAACAAGGAAAATGGAGAAACACAGGAACCAAGACAAAGCCCAGGGATCAGCAAAATCTGGTCTCTGGAACACTAGCTAGGAAAGTATGGAAAACAAGGATATTTTTTTTGTTTTTTTTCAAGTTTTTTTTACAGAAAGGCAGAAAACACAATAAATGCTATACTTTTCAACTAATTGCTATCAAAAGCTAGTACACTTGAGTGTATTAGCCTGTAGTTTAACTTTTAGGCAAAACTTAAACTAGCAAGTGCAGTAAACAGTTTGAGCTTATAAAACAGTAAAAACAGTTCAAACTTCAATAAAATAAGCAAAAACAGTGGTCGAAAGTCGAAAAAGCCAAGAAAAATACTTAAAATCTGGAAAGGTAGTCTTTTCTGGTCTCTGCTGCTACAGGAACCCTGCTGGACACCACGAGGAGCTGTGCTGAGTTCTCAATAGCTGGAAAAGCCCGCCAAAGCATGCTTTATAGCATGGGCTGGAAAATACAGGAAATTACCCAAAATGGCCAATAAACTACAAGTTACTTCCTTAAACCACTCCTCTGAGGACAAACAGGCAGCGCAGTACTCCCCACTCTCACTGGTGAGTAAAGAAACTTCCCCCTGACCAAACAAGGAAAATGGAGAAACACAGGAACCAAGACAAAGCCCAGGGATCAGCAAAATCTGGTCTCTGGAACACTAGCTAGGAAAGTATGGAAAACAAGGATTTTTTTTGTTTTTTTTCAAGTTTTTTTTTACAGAAAGGCAGAAAACACAATAAATGCTATACTTTTCGACTAATTGCTATCAAAAGCTAGTACACTTGAGTGTATTAGCCTGTAGTTTAACTTTTAGGCAAAACTTAAACTAGCAAGTGCAGTAAACAGTTTGAGCTTATAAAAACAGTAAAAACAGTTCAAACTTCAATAAAATAAGCAAAAACAGTGGTCGAAAGTCGAAAAAGGTCGAAAAAGCCAAGAAAAATACTTAAAATCTGGAAAGGTAGTCTTTTCTGGTCTCTGCTGCTACAGGAACCCTGCTGGACACCACGAGGAGCTGTGCTGAGTTCTCAGTCTCTTGAAATATATTTCTCTTTATAATTCTCTTTAACTTTAGTATTCTTCCACTTAGTGTTTTGACAAGTCGCTAGAAGATTCTTTTGCTGTCCATACTATTTAATATACTATTTCTCCATACCATTGCTGATATTTTTCTCTGACATTTACCCATTTTTCTTTAGTTAATAGGGTATTTCTATATTCTGTCATTGTTGGTAGTTAAACTCTTTACTGTTTTCTTTTTCTCTTCAAAAAGGTATTTAACTGTAACAGATAAGCTGACCAGATTCTAAAAAATACACTTCTTGTGGGCACAAAATCCCTAATTTGGATGCCCAGAAGGAATGCATGTACTGCCTTGGTGCTGGGCACATGAACACTGCATGTCCAGTTTGTTCTACTTTTAATCAAAGGGCCATGGCAGATAGGTGAAACAAACTTATTTTGAAAGGCCTACTAGCAGCTGCTACTTCTTCTGAGGCTAAACCCCCTCAAAATCTAGTAAGTCATCTCCTTTGGAGCATAAGAAATGCTATACTTCAAAGTCCCCAAGGTCTTTGTTAGAGCTTCCAGCAAAAACAAGAACATTTTTGTATCCAACATTGCTCCTATTGTTATCTCAGCATCCCCTACAACAACACCTTCTAATCCTAAGTTTGGTACATCCCAAATAAATTTCATATTAAACATATATCACCCACCCTGCTTGCTCAGTTGTTTCAGACTCCCAAGAAACACTCTAAGGCCCTATACACAACTTCTTCTAAGTCCTCCAGAAGTTTATCAGAATCAGATGTGGATAGGACGAAGTGAAATTGTCTCAGAGCTCAGATCCAGTTGGGGGTCTTGCCATCTCCATATTCTGTTGAATCCTTGAGCATGCCTATGACATCCAGGACCATTATATCTCATTCTATGTCCAGTGGTTTCAGAGTCCTAGAATATGAAATCCCAAAAAGCTCTGGTGTTGGACCCAAAGAAAGTTTCTTCTTTGACTCCAACTTTATCCTTGACTAGTTCTGCTTTGATATCCTTGGACCAGAATGGGTCCTGCAGCCAGCAGTGTTAGCACTGGATCTGAACGGATATGCTCAGTTCCAGTTTTGTCAGATCCATCCCTTTCTCCCAGTCTTGGCCCTGGACCATTTAGATCTGGTTCCATCCTCGAGGTGCAGATCTGAGTGTGGTCAAGACCTACCTACATCGAGACTTTCGTCTTTGAGAGGGCAGGTCAAAGCTTCTGTGAGTCTGTTGGCTTTCAAGTTTCAAGGTGATGGAAAAGGCTTTTTCTCTCTGTAGAGAACCACTATCTAATTTTCTGGATACTACATCTTTTCCTCTCATTTGTATCGAGCTCTGAGGTGATCAGAATTACTCCACAGGGACAGCCACTTCCAATAAGTGTCCAACCAGTTCCACTGCAGGAACTTCCTCTCTCTTACGACACCACATATGGACATCCTACAGAGGAGGTGCATCAGAAGAGAATGTGTAAAAGGAGACATATTGACTCCTTGGTAGAATCACTTAGGGAGGATACTGATTTTGATGAAAGAGAAGGGTCCCCCAGATCACCACCAGATGGCATCTCTTTTGGAGATATTTTACAGATCCTAAAGCAAAAAGGTGTCTGGTCATCCCAACCGCCCCCTCCCCCCCACACACACACACAGAAGAATTGGTATTTTTGGAAGCTTTTGGTTTTGGTACATCTATGTCTTGGCTTACCCCCAGGTGGGTCAACTTAGTGATTTGGTATATTGCCGGGCTTGGAAGGAACCAGATACTGTCAAACCTCAAACTTTTCCCAAAAATACCTTACAAGTTCTTAGCCTTGCTGAAAGATAGACCTCACTGAAGCAAAAGAGTCCCAGTTGATGCTATGATGGTTGTGGCAGCTACCAAGAAAGAGCTAGCAGAACAGATCTCTGCTGTTCATCCACCAAACAGCAAGTCTAGGGTACTGGACAGATATGGAAAGCAAATATTTGCCTTGGCAACCTTTGCACTGAGGTCTCTTAATTACCTGGCACACTTCACCAGGCTTTGGAGAGATTTGACCAAAGAGCTTTCAAATTCTCTCTCAGAGTCCATGTCTGCAGAGGTCTTTAAAAGAATGTCCTCACAGCTAGACACTCTTTTGTCTATTTCAGATGCTTCTATGAGGTTGATCTCTCACATGGATGAAAGCACGTCATGAATGACTGGTTTAGGCATTGCCCTTAGAAGACATGATTAGATGCGGCTATGCGACTTTGCAGAGCCCTTTAAAACATCTTTTATCAATGCCCCCTTTGATGGCACCTCCTTGTGTGGGCTGTCAGTGAAAGAGATAGCTACACGCAGTGAACAAAAGACACTGGGCTGGATTCATGAAGGCTTGCATGGAGTCTAAGAGTAGAGTAAGACTCCATGCAGCCAACATGTCTGCCGAATGATCCAGGAACAGCTGGTAGGGGCGTGCAAGAGAGCTCCTAAAATGACTCTTACACGGACAGGGCTAGAATAGGCAAATTACCTCAATTGCTGGCAAAAGCTATGCAAATGAGGTAAATGTGCGATCCAGGTAACCCGAACCTGTCCGAGTAAGAGTAATGTTATTTGCAGAAATGTACTCCGTTGACAACTGAGTACCCTTCTGCAAATAGCAAAACGGAGCCGTGACAGCTCCAAAAAAAGGATGCATCCAGTTGAGCAAGCATGCCAATGGCCAAAAATATGGCCATTGGCAATGTTCACAGATGCAAAATAAAAATAAAATAATTTTTTTATCCCGATCTCCGAAGTTTAAGCGTAATGCAGCGCCGCACAAATGTGCTGCACTCTAAAAACCAGAAAACCAATAATTAAAATCCACAAATATGGATTTTATTGTAATTCTTAATTTACAATGCAAGGGAATGGCAGGCTGAAGACAACATGGCTACCGAGTAGAGGTTGCTAAGGGGGGAAGCTCAGTCTAAGAGATGTAACTAAGCATTAGTAGGCAATCCTATGCAAATGAGGGTAAGGATAGTGAATCCCAAGTTTACATAGCAAATGAGCACAGTCAGTGGAGTGTAGGAGTAGGATAAGGGGAGTGTCAGAGTAGAAGATAGGTGACATCATGAGGGGGGTATGTATGAAAGAAGTGAAGCTCATTGGAGCAGAGTGGCATGTGTTTGCTGTCAGTTACTCATCGCAGGAAGAGGTGTGTCAACAGGTATCCTAGCTAAAGGCAAGAAATTGAAGGTGTATGCCATGGATAACACTAAAGTTTCTTGTTGAAGTGCTTGCAACGTGTTTTCATGTGGGTGCGCACCTGTATATCCAAGTAAGACTGTGCGCGTGCGTGTGCACCTGTGTGAGTGCGTTTAAGCCGGAGTAAGCATGTCTAAGGTTTTTGAAATGTGTGTAAGCGTGTATGCGCCTGTGTGTGCATGTTTTAGCAAGAATAAGCAAGTTTTATTCTGTGTAAGCATGTGTGCACGCTTGTGAGCTGGTGTGAGTGTGTTTGCATTTGTGTGCACAGCACTGCCCCCCTGAGGAAACAGGAAGGGAAAAGGAAGCACAACAAATAGTAGGAAGTTAACCAGGGAGTACTAGCAGAGCTAGCAGGTGAAAACAATCAGGATCAGGCAATTACACAGGCAGTACACTAGCCCAGCCCAGCACTTAAAACTCTGCAAACAACTTTCCACCATGTTTTCCTCAGAGACACTGCAACACTGCAGTAAACTAAGGGAAGTGAAAACTTAAAAAGCTTTACTGAGACAAAAAACATTAGGGGCTGCCATTGCTGTTATAAGGCGACATATGCAACATGCTGAGGGTGGTGACAATGTGAATGCTGCTGGACAACCCACAGTGAGGAGATGGAGAAGAGTGTACATGCCCTGGGTAACCTATCAGGGGCTACATGAGCTGGAGATAGTGGAGCACTATAGAGTGGACAGAGACCTCATGCAGCAAATTGTTGAGCTGTGCAGGCCACGCCTCACACACAGAACCAACAGAGGGGAACCCATCCCAGTGGAAACCAAGGTATGTGTTGGCCTAAGAATATTAGCAACAGGTTCCTTCCAGAGACCAACTGGTGATATGATGGGGATATCACAGGCATCAGCATCAGGGTACTGCACCATTTCCTGAATGCCATGTCAGCACATGTCCGTGATCATGTATATTTCCCCAATTTCCATGAGGTATTGGCCAGCAATATGCGTCTCTTCCAGCAAATAGCGGAATACCCTGAGGTAGTGGGTGCAATAGACTGCACGCACAAATGCATCAAAGCACCAGCCGGTGAGCGGGGTAGCGTCTACTTTAACCGCAAGGGCTTCCCCTCCATCAACTGCCAGGTAATGTGTGATGCCCAGGGCATAATACTGAATGTGTGTGCTGGCTGCCCTGAAAGCTACCATGATTCCCATATCTGGCATCTGACACAGCTGTACCAGACATTTGCCAATGGGGACATCCCTCATGGTCAGCTAGTGGGGGATGCTGGCTATGCACTGGAGCCGTGGCTGATGACACCCATCAGAAACGCACACACACCTGAACAGGAACGCCATAATGAGGCACATGCACAAACACGAAATGTAATTGAGCATGTGTTTGGGCTGCTCAAGTCATGGTTCCGGTGTCTGGACACATCTGGTGGAGCCTTGCAGTACTCACCAACTACATGTACCCAAATTGTCATGGTATGTGCTATGCTACATAATATGATCCTGCAAAAACAGCTGCAGCAGAAGCAGCATAGACCTTGGCCAAACAGCCCTCCACCATTGTCAAGGCCATCACAGGCAGAGCGTGACTCGGAGGAGGAACAACCTGAGCATGCCCCAGTAGGCAGAAGGAGGCATGCCCAGTATGCTTTGGCCTTGGCAAAGAGGCAACACATGGCACATACACTGGCTCAGTAGGAACCCTGGAAATTATACCTCTCTCTGACTCGTACATATAGTAAAAGGGATGCCTAACTTGACACTACCTGTTTTCAAACATGTATAGGGAGTGTAGTATGTGCATCCAACATAGGCAGCCCTGCAGCGTCACCTGAGGCATGATTTCCATGTGTTAAGCAATATAAAGCAGTGCTAAACATCTTTTACCACTATTTAGTATATGTAAACAAAATTGCACACACTAACTAGCAAAACTTTGGTCAATGTTGAGCAACGTTCAGCAATGTTGGACAAGCTTGGTCAAAGTTGGGCAAAAGCAGGTAAACATGCTCATATTTGCTCTACTGGCCCTTAAGCAGCCTGGTCTGCTTAATGAAAATATATAGCAGTGACAGGAGTTGAACCCAGGATACAGTGCACTATTGTCACAGTACTGAACCACTAAATCATGACAGTATTTCACTGGTTAGCTTGTATGAAGAAATGTTGATAAGTCTATGCAAAGTATCTCATGGAAACCCTGCAGGCACAGCATAATCCCTGTCGAGTTATGACACAAAAGTGAGCCCTGCAGTAAAAATAGAACCTGATTTTCAACACACATATAGTTATAAATGTTAATATTGGTCATGTTCACACACATTAACAAATGTAGTGGACTTCAGACAGCAACATACTGAAAGGTCACACTGGGCATGCTCACACACTTGAATAAATGAGACAAATGTCAGGCAACAAAACACTGAAAGGCCAAACTGGGCATGCTCACACACTTAGGCCATATCTGAGTACAGCAGTGGGCCACACATATTCGGCAGTTGCATATGTTAACCCAGGAACCTCACACTATTCACCAATCCACCTTGTGCACACAGTTATATGACAACAGACACATATATAATATATTGGAACCCTGTCATAATCAAATATGTACTGCAGATACTTAGGTTGTTCATAGAAAGTTGGAAAGCAAAGAAGATAAAAAACTGCAATCAGTATCATCAATAAACAATGTGCACTCCAAACATTATCATAGGTTCATAGGTTGATACTAGGCTATCTGCCCTAGGGCATTTATAAGCCTAGCCAGAGTGTGTTTGGCTTTCGCAACCCTGTTTGATTAGTAGACTGTGCCTGTGAATAGTAGGTCACACAAGATAGCCCTTTTGCGGTTAGTTTATTGTGCCTCTGTCTAGCAGAGACCCAGAAGAGATCCCAGGGGTAAACATACGATCACCCATCCACTCGTTAAGATTTCTCTTGTAGAGGATCAGTGAGGGGTTCTGCCTATGCGGGACTGGGATCTCATTCCAGCATGAGGGGAGCCTCTGGGATATGAATCTGTCCCTCCAGCATGTCCTATTAATATCTGTGCTGAGGTTTAAGTCCCTGGAGCATGTAGCTCTAAGGGATTCGGATATCCTGAGGTGGAGCATGTCCATTAATTCTGGGTTGGACATGGCTTTAAACATCAGGCACAGATCGCATCCGAGTAGGCGGTAAGCAACTGAGTAGAGCTGGAGTTACTTTAGCCGAACTGCGCAGGGCATCTGTGTGAGTCCCTAGATCCACTTGGTGAGGTACTTTTGTGGCCATTACAATTGTTGCAGGTGTTGGGTAAGGTACATCCCAAATGGGGCATTGTATCCAATCATGGGCCTGATGAGTATAGGGGCACAATGACCTCACTTGAACTGGATGTGAAACCTTTTGGGATAAGGTGGGCTATATAGAAGGTCTGTCTAACCACTTTGGCAACGTGATTGTCAAAGGCGAGATTACTATCTACTCGGGTCCCCAAATCCCTAACAACTTCTTCCATACTTAATGGATTACCACCTATGTGGTAATGTGTGGGCACTTTTTATTCCCAAAGGGGATGACTAGGCATTTAATGGCATTTAGCTGTAGGCCAGTTATCCATCTCTGTGAGACCCTTTTGGAGGATGCTTGTGCCAGCTGGAGAATCGATTATGGCACCCAGTTTGCAGTCATCTACGAACTTGGTCAGCCATAGTCCTCCTGTGTTAGCCTGCACGTCAGAGAAATATATACTGAACAAGAGAGGTCCCAGGACTGAGCGTTGTGGGATGCCACTTGTAACTGGTGTAGAGACAGACATGGCACCTGCAATACTGACCATGTGGGTGATATCCCTGATCCAGTTTGCAATCAATCTTGTGACATATGTGTTGATATCTAAGATGGTGAGCTTATTTATGATGCCCGAGTAGGGTATTGTGTCGAAGGGTTTTGCGAGGTCCAGGTAGGCTGTGTGGACTACCTTCCCTATGTCTATGGACCTGGTAACTGTTTAAAGAAGTCAACCAGGTTCAAGAGGCAAGTTCTGCCCACAACAAAGCCGAATTGGGTAGGATCCAGTGTCTATAGTTCCCGATGTCTTTGTGTATGAGTTCCATGATGATACGCTCCATAGCTTTGCAGACCAGGCTAGTTAGGCTTATAGGGCGATAGTGTCCAGGGTCCGTTGTGGCACCACCTTTGTGGAGCGGGACCACTGTTGCTGTATGCCATTTCTTGGGTACATATCCTGTAGTAAGTCTGATATTGAACAGTGACTTAATGTGAGGGTTAAGTTCTTCATGAAGCTCATGTAAGATGCAGGCCAGGACACTGTCCGGTCCCATTGATGCTGTGTTGTCTGCTTTGGAGAGGGAAGCTCTCACCTGTTCATCTGTGATGTCAGGGAGGCTACACTCTGTTGGGATGGACATTTGCTCCTTGGGGGGGATGGGGTGGAGACATTTGCACTGAACCTGTTTGCCAGGATGTTGGCAATGTCTGTGGGTTCAGTGTATTTTTTGTCATTTTGCACTAACTCACAGCATATCTGGGAGTTGCCACCCAGGTTCCTGACATAACTAAAGAAGGCCTTGTGATTGTCCTTAGTGTCTGTTGCAATTTTCCTTTCGAAGCAGGCCTTAGATTAATTCATGAGTGATCGTAGCTTTTTGCTAGTACTGATCAGAGATACCTTCCCTTTTTGGGATTATGCTCTATCATGTAGTAGCCTCCTTTTTTCATTGTATAGCTTATCTATGGACAGGGTCCACCAGACAGGTCCCCTGCCTTTGGAGGAGTGAGTCTTGTTTTTATCTGGGATAGCACAATCCATGCATTCCAGTAGGTGTTCATAGAATGCGTTTGTGAAGGATTCTGCAGTCTGAGCCGTATTTACCACTGTCCTTGGGTCTTTGAAGGATACCACCTCGGTTTTGAGAAGTGTGACGTTTGCTTTTGAGAAGTTCTTCACCGAGATTACCTAGGATGGGGGTGGGGTCGGGATATGGATGTCCAGTGAGATAAATGTATGGTCTGACCTTACCAATGAGGGGTATACCTCTGGTGTGGAACATAGAGTCCCCATGTTGGTGATGATCAGGTCAAATATGTTTTCCCCTCTTGTGGGTGTGGTGACCAGTTGTGCCATAGCATTTGAGTTTATAAATTTTAGCAACCATTGGGCGAGGGTGTTGGGGCTTGACTAGTATTCCCAGTCAATGTTTGGGTAGTTGAAGTCACCCAATAGAATGGTGTTTGGAGAGACCTTCATATTCTCCAGTGTTCTCAGGAAAGCCAAGTGGGGTTCCTGAGTTTGGGAAGGTGGTCTGTAGCAGGCTACAAACTGAAAGGCAGTTTTGCCCACTGTTAGTTGCATATGTATGGTCTCTGATGCTTCGTGCAGTGCTACTAACCTGGAGGTGTGTGTATCTGTGATGTATATAGATACTCCCCCTATTTTTGTTGGTCAGTCTGAGTTTTGTGGCCAAAAAGCATGGTATGAAGTATAACTTGGTAGTGCTGGGGTGCGTTTGTGAGCCTGAACCAGGTGTCTGTTACTGCACAGATATTTTTTTTATTTATTTATTTAACATTTGTTGACCGGGAATGTCCGACTAGGTTCCACAGAGCCTGTTTTCAGCGGAGGCCCGGGGAGAAATGCTCCAGATGTCGACATTCTCCATACTGAGGAGAGCCTTGAGTGCATGCATTTTGAGGTTTAGACATCTGATGTTGAGCAGCATTACCCCTAGTTTCTTTTACCTTGTATTGTCTATGGAGGTGGGTTTGTTTTTTGAGCCTTGCCTAAAAAAGGCACTATGGGGGTGGCAAGAGCCTTAGCCAGTATTTGAAAGTCCAGGGGTGACAGATGCAAGCCGTCCCTAGTGAAGCAACGTGGCATGTCGAGCATGTTATCCCAGGCTGACAGACACTGGATCCCCTTTGAATGACACCAATACATTAGCCAACTGTTAAAATTGATCATTTTTGTCTGTATACTGTGCCATCATTCTTGGTGAGGGTAAGATGCTACACAAGGTCAGGGTCATACTGGCCTGGGCTACATGATCAGAGAGCTCCTCTATGTCTCTTGTCATGTAGTCCAGGGAGGAACATTTGAGGTCATTCACACCAGCATGGACAATGATGGAGCCATATTTGTACTTGCTTTGGAGTGACCTGAGTGCATGTGTTATGTGGTGGATCCTGGCAGCCGACAGACAGCTCAAAGTGACCTTCTCCTTGTTCAGCCTGGTGAGTGGGATGTCAGTGTGTCTGACAATAGAGTCACCTATTACAAGTGTATTAGGTGTGTTGTTTAGCCCTAATGGCAGTGACTGTGTGGCACACTGACTTTGTGAACTATGTGATATGTGGGTATTGTTGTGGGGTAGCAGTTGTTTGGGCATCTGCTTTGGAGGTCTCTGCTGCTTAGGCAGATTTTATTTAGAGCCTCTGAGTATGTTTATGTGTGGTAATGTGTTTTGTTTGCTGTTGCTATAGGTCTATGTGAGACTGGATTTGTGGTGTGTGTGGTTATCTTCACCACCTGATAGACTGTGCCAGTCATGGGTCGAGAGAGCTCAGCCTCCTGTTTGTCTATATAGTTGCATCTCTCACATATATCTGAGTTTGTTGGGAGGAGGAGCGGGTTGTCTGTGTACATAAGGCAGTTGTAACATTGCCTCAAAATTCCCATATTCACCAGCTGGACTGGAGAGTACACATGAAACCGACCTTTGAACAAGCCAGGATATTATGATGAAATACTTTGTTGACTGATCAAAAAGGATCAGTAGGGTGTTAAGTGTGTAAAAGAGTATAACAGGGGTTTAGTGCTCAGGTTTGTCAGTGTTTTGGAAAGATTATCTGTGAAGGAGTCCAGACAGAACCATGACACTTCCTTCAGCTATGTCATAAATAGCAATGTACACTCATATATGTCCTGAGTCACGTCCAACTGTACCTGACTGACAATGCCAACATCCTGTCAGACAGGCCCATATATACATACCCGCCTCCCACTGACAAAAGGCCCTATCATCATACCAGGAGATATCACATGTAGAATGGGTAAACAGCTCCTTCCAAAGCTGAAAACATGGCATCAATTGGATTACATTGTTTCACTATATGTGTCATAAGTGAACTGCAGAACAAACAGACCCTGCACCTGAACAGTCTGTTGAGCCTCATCCTCTCTACAGGATCTGAAACTGTTGAATGGGTTACATCAACATATGGCACACCCCACAAGTGTTGGTGCACAACAGACCATGGGAACTATAGTCCTATAAGCCTATGAAGTCTGATCTGCAAGGCCATGGAGTCCATCATGACTGAAGTCATAAACAGAGCTATTGGAAGCCGACAAACACACAACCCTACCAACTTTGGTTTGTTCATGGGCAGATCATGGTTCCCAAACCTGCTAGACTGTTTGCAAGGCAGCCACCCAGGACATACATCACTGAAAGGAGCTACACACATCCCACATATACTTTGAATAGCCCTTTATCAACATCCCAGACACATGTTGTATCCACAAAATCAACAATCTGTGCATAAATATGTATTGTCATATGATGGAATGGCAATTGGTCCACAGATAGATCACACAAGCTAAGAAGTGTGGAGTCCTGTTCAAGCTGTTAACACCTGCTGCCCCACATGGTTCATTCCTGGGATTCCATAAAACAAAGTGCACACACATCACCATGTCCAATCTGATGATGTCAGCATCCTACAAATATAGCAGGAGAAAAGAAGCCACCCAGTAAAGCATGTAGCTCATCGTGTTAATGCGTGTCTCTCTAGTATTATGACATAGTTAGGTAGGGGTTTGAATCCTGCAATTGCTGGGGGGTGTGTGTGCTTTCCTTTGAGAGGAGTGCCCTTTTTGGAGACTAGGAAACCACATTAAAAGAGGTGAATTCCTCTTTGGCAAGTCTGATGATGTCAGTATCCCACAAATACAGCAGTGGAAAAGAAAACTTCCAGTAAAGCATATAGCACATCGTGTTAATCCGTGCTTTTCTAGAATGATACCATAAGTAGGGGGTTGAATCCTGCAATTGCTGAGTATGTGTGTGCTGTGTGGGATTTCCTTTAAGAGGAGTGCCCTTTTTGGAGACTAGGCGAACACATGAAAATAGGTAAATTCCTCTTTGGCAAGTCTGATGATGTCAGTATCCCACAAATACAGCAGTGGAAAGAAAAACTCACAGTAAAGCATATAGCGCGTCATGTAAATGCGTACTTCTCTAGAATCCTAACCTAGTTAGGTAGGGATTTGAATCCGACAATTGTTCAGTGTGTGATTTCCTTTTAGAGCAGTTCCCTTTTTGGAGACTAGGAAAACACATGAAAACAGGTAAACTCCTCTTTGGCAAGTCTGATGATGTCAGTATCCCACAAATACAGCAGTGGAAAGGAAAACTCCCAGTAAAGCATACAGCACGTCATGTAAATATGTACCTTTCTAGAATTCTAACATAGTTAGAGTGCATTGCACACTTCAGGTATCTGTGTGGCAAATACATATATGTACATGTGACCTCAATTAATTCATAGGTGTGAAGCCTGCTTTCTACATGAATACATCTGTTACCATTGACAGTTTGTGCTGCTGCTTCTCAGACCTTAGGTCACATATGTATGTTTGTGACAAGGCCAGCCACTGTAGTGATCTGTGGCCTAGGTCATCTGTGTCACACACACCCATGACAGTTTCTATAGAATAGTGTGAGTGAGGGTTCATGCTTGGGGGTATATTTCAGACATGTTCAAACACAACACAGTCTGTCAATAATGTGCATTCATTATAGGTGTCCAACAACTTTGTGGATATGCATACAGACCCCTTATTGTTTACGTGATACACCGAGGGACATCAGAATACCTTTGGAAATGTGAATACCAAAGGACAGATGACATAACATGTGGCTGTATGTACACATCGGTACCCCTGCTACATGTTGTGGGCTACTACCTATGTGGTACTGTCAGGATACTGTGTGTAGTAAATGTGGATGACTATGCTATAGTTGGCTTATAGCTTTACAGCATGGGTTGGTCAACAGGTATCTGTCTGTATGATACCCTTGTGGAGGATAAGTGTCTCATCTGGAGACTGCATTGTAGGCCACTGTATGCAGTACCAGATGTGGACAGACATATCCCTGGTGTGTTTGTTTGTACCTAGGATGGCTACAGGAATGGGTGGCGGTCAATACCACTGGTTACTGGTATAGTATAGTACCAGAAGATTTCAAATGCTACTGTGTATCCTACATCTGTGTGTCACTTGTCAAGATATCATCTAATGATTGGTTAAAGTCAGGCTGTTGAGGTTATGTATACTACCAGAATGCAAACCAATGACCGATATTAACAGTATCACCCACAGCATAGTGTCAAACATGTCATGCACACATGTCTACCCATGTTGTAACATATGTGTAGTAAAATGCATACTGGCCACCAATAGGAAATATGAAGTGTTAACACTGTGTAATACAGGGCATGTCACCCTTCCCATGTGTCAACTATGCACGTACATGCAGACAGTGCACCTCCACCATGTTCACAAATGTACACCTGCAAATCTGTACTGCACACATCACACACGTGCCATCCACTCACCAACACATGCTGCCAGTACCACCCACATCAGCCAAGTGGCACATGGGCGGACAATACATTTTTGGAATTAACACTGGTGTAAACAATACTACATTGATAATCATAGCTTTAATGCATCATGCCTGCTCAGATATACCTACAAGGATATCATTACACTTTACTGTTGACAACATGCTAACATTGCTACACTACTATTAGGTCACCCTGTGCATCAGCACCATGTTAGCCTGTTCCTGCATCAATGTCACAGGTGACAGCAGGTGGCACAGTTTCATCATATGCACAGGGTGTATTGTTGGTTTGCCAGAGCCCAACAATGACCCATCCAATCGACATGTATGTGTGTGTGTGTGTGTGTGTGTGTGTGTGTGTGTGTGTGTGTGTGTGTGTGTGTGTGTGTGTGTGTGTGTGTGTGTGTGTGTGTGTGTGTGTGTGTGTGTGTGTGTGTGTGTGTGTTTGAGGGACAACAGTACAGCATGGGTTAATGTTGATGTAATGTGTGTGTATGTGTTAGCCCTAGGTGTTTGGTTTATGTGTGTGTCTGCATGCACACAGTTCCACCATGTGGCTGCCAAATATGGGAGGTTGTGGGACAGCCACAGACTGCACCTGCCAGGCTGTACAGATCACTGTCTCCGGCCATAGACACAGTACCTGTGCCTGGCAGGGGTGCCACGGACAGTATCGGGTACTAAGACAGACTGGGTACTATCATCAGAGACAGAGGGATGTCGACTGGACCCATGTCCCTGCTGGGACTGGCCAGAGCCACGTGCACATGGTCGTTCGTCTAGGACGGTCTATTGACAGCCCAGCCCCAACATTGCTGGGGCTGGTACTGCCACTACAGGAGCGGCTGGGACTTGTGTGTCATCCGCAACAACTGCCAGCTGATGATGTTGCTGGCATACGTCCACATCAATGTCTCAGCCATCCTGCACTGTCCTGGTACATGGACATTACATTGCTGAGGACATCTAGTGTCTCACCCCAATGTCGATCAATGACCTCGGTGTAATTACGGATGGTACCGGCAAGGTCACGGATACTGTCATTGATAGCAGTGTTATGGGCCCTCTGCACCCTTAGGCCCTGCCTGGTGTACCATTCCATATATGCCTGTGCCTGCATTGCAGCCCAGAACATACCTGAGATTGTGAGACCTGTGGGGTCACATCTGCCAAGGGGCATTACGACCAGCACTGCTCCCACGAGAACCCGTGGACATATGCCTATGTGGTACCATTCCATGTGTCTGGGTATGGCTGCTGTGAGGGGTTGCATGTGCCATAGATACCACACTATCCTGGCCAATGCCTACTGTATGCTGTTCCTCAGCTAAGGCCATTGGTGTTGAGGGATGTATTGGCAGTATGAATGTGCGCATAGATGGGGTGGAAAGCTGTGTACTGTCGATTGGCGGACCAACGAAAGACCCTGTCAAACCTGCCTGTGCCACAACACATGTATCATCATGTCCATTATTTGTGGCAGTGACTTCAGGTTCCCTGTTGCACTCATCCAACAAAACCTCAGCACCTATGAGAGGAAGACAGGAAACACACTTTATAATCTCTACAGGATGTTAGCACACATGAACACATGCACACATGAAAACATGCACACATGAACACATGAACACATGAACACATGCACACATGCACACATGAACACATGCACACATGCACACATGCACACACGAACACATGCATACATGCACACATGAACACATGCACACATGAACACATGCACACATGCACACAAGTACACTACTCAGTCAAGATGACACACACACACACGCACACACGCACACACACACACACACACACACACACACACACACACACACACACACACACACACACACCAACAGCAATACAGAGCATACGCATTAGTGGTTGATGGTGGAGTACAGTATCACAAGCCAAAGAGTCCTATCACACGTGTCAGCATGCAGGATATGTGTTGCTCAACAGCATGCAGTGTGAATGTAGAGAGTCCTTGTTGATAACAGTATACATGTCTTTGATACATGTGTGTTTTTCACTGATTGGCCTCACCCTGGAACACAATGTGTCCATGGACACAACATTGCTGTGCAAGTATAAAATGCTTTCCAATGTCCTGTGCACCATCACTCATAGGTATAGATGGATACCATGGCCGGATGCACACAACTGTCAGGTGTATAGCAATGAATGCTATGTGTAGTACTGTAGTTACTATAACTGGATGTAGTGTAGTACCATGAGCCATCATCAGACAGCATCATGTGGTCACTCAAGGCAACTAATGTATGCCACACTGGCAACTATCTTGCTGTCCCTGACCTGCACCACTTTGGCTGCATTAACCATTTCACAGCCAGTTGTTACATGGGTATGTAAGGTGTTCAATAGGGAGCATTGCCTAACATGAATGTGCTGTGTGTTGAAGCGTGTTGCACTGCCCCATGATAGGCCTCTACCCCTCAGGTATAGTATGTGTGCTGTGTTGATGACATTTGGGATACTGGAGTCTGACCTTACAGCAGGTGTCTACATACGCCATGTGTATCATATTAACACTTACTGCATATGACAAAGTGCAGGTGTCTACATACACCATGTGTATCATATTAACACTTACTGCATATGACAAAGTGGTGTATGTTGTGTGCATGTGTATTGACTCTGCCTATACAATGTCCACTACAGTGTACCACAATTGGTTGGGATGCTCTGTGTATTGCATGTGTTTGAGGCAGCTACTCATGTTACTGGGATGTGCATAGTCCCACAGAGAACATGCAGAGCATGCGTTATGTGTAGGTGGTTTACATGTGTATATGGCCTACAACTCTCCTATGACATGCACATGTTATATGCTATATTAAATGTAGAACACTCACCAGCATGGGTCTGCTGTCTTGCTGTCACACCAGAGGGACCTACAAGGATATGAGACAGTTTGTCAGTGTCAACAACTATGGCATTGCTGCTTTGAGTTTGCAATTTTACAGTAGTACAACAGGTGACAGTCACAGAAATACAGATTATGTACCAAATTATCAGTATTACATGACACCAGGCTCCACATCTTCTAAATACACAGTACACATCTGATAAATGCATGTTCTAACAATCGAGCTAACAGTAGTCTACAGATATGCCATGTTACCTGCACAATCTGAGTCAAAGTGCTGGGTGACTCCGGCCTCCATGATGACACATGTCTGTTGTAGTGGATGGCCAGGAGCCACCATGCTGAGGAGCAGCTTTTCCATTCTGGTGAGGGGTGGATGTGTTGCTCCACCACCACCTGTGGCAAGCTGTTGTCTGTGGACATCAGAGGCATGCTGCCAGACATGTCTGATTAAATCACTGCAGTGATGGCATACCTGCTCCTAAGTCCGGTTATGCATGCCTACATCATGCACTCGATGGACAACATCCTGCCACATTTCAGTGTGCCCATGCTGGTCCTGGCGGGTTCTGGAGAACAGCAGGTTGTGATTTTGTATTAGGGCATCTAGGATGACTTCCTCCTCTTCAGGGGAATACGCAGGTTTTCGATTGTGAGACATGTCCCTGGAAGACAATAAAACAATAATTGTGAGCAAGTCATGTGGCACACTTAACATTCTAAAGTATAGACGTCAATGAAATGCCATATATAGCAACCTATTGGCTATCAGTAGATACACACTTTTAATGCCACATATAACTGCTCAGCCCACAACTGCCTGACAGTGCCTGGCACATACTATATACTAAACCATGTTCTGCACAGCAACAAAGTGAAACCAGTATGTAAGACTATACAACAGTACATGGCACACTGTATGTGACACAATGCACCACCTAGCAACAGGAGGTATATATCAAGCTAATGGATGGAGAATGATGTCGTCCATTGCAATGAATGTAAAGTACAGTTACAGTATTACCAGTATACCACAGTAGTCATTGATGCCAAACCCTTGCCTAACATATGTGCACAGTTGTTGTTATAGGTGGCATACTGCTGTAGTAGACTATACATGTTCCTAGATACACACGTATACCCTGTAACACATATATAATTGAGGGCATGGTACAGGCATAATTGCACACATCAGGCATACATACAACACACAAATGTATGCCAACCCAGATGAGCTTTACCTGTGTACCATACAGTACTGTGTGTCACTACTTACAAAACCTTATGCCTGAGGTATGTAATCTGTGAGGACTACAGGGATGACACAAAACAGTGTTTCCAAGCAATGTGAACATACACCATACTGTTCTGTTTAGGCCTACAGCCTCAGGTAGTACTACAGTTCATATGGGAGTTGGCTTCACCAGCAGTACCACTCACTAAGCATACATGTATTGCTTTAGCCTACAATGGGACACCACAGTCGACAACAAGGGGCTACGTCACACGGTATGCCATACTACTTTTTCTGACTAGCAATAGTATACACATCTTTTCTGTGATCACAGCTAGGACACTAACTACCATGACAGAAACAATGTCACACTAAGCTATCACACCTTTACAGACCTTTCACACATTCACCAACACATTCATCATCACAGTCAGTCAACCTCACATAGCAATTATTGCACTAAGTACATGTGTGTGTGCTTCGTGTCATGGGTAGATAATACGCTATTGGCCCTAGGGCCTACAGCAGCCTAGCCATATGCTACCCTGGCCTTTGACACACATGTAATTTAATTTCACTTGCCCCTGTCAACCAGAGCCACAGAGGTGATTCCTGGGGTGTATTTCCTATCTCCCAAACAATCATCAGGAGTATTTATGACAACTGCTAATGAGGAGCTTTGTTTGCTATTGATAGGTGGTTTGTTCCAGAGTATGGCATGTCTCTGAGTTAGGACTCTATCCCTCCAGCATGTGCTGTTTAGTGTGCTGACAAGGTGTAGGGCCCTGGAGCATGTATCTGGGAGGGATTGTAATATGTTTACGTGGAAGATGTCCAACAGCTATGGGTGTGACATAGCTCAGTATGTTAGGCAGAGGTCACGTCTGGGTAGGCGGTATGCAACACAGAGTATTTGTGGTTTTGTGAGTCAGTCAGCATAGGGCATTTGTTTGAGGCTGATATTACTCTTCGTGAGGTATGTCTGTGGTCTTTCCAGTTTCTGTAGTTGGCATTGTACTCTCTAATGGGTTTTAAGTGTGATAAGTAGAGTGGAACACTGACCTCTATTTCCCTAGATGACAAACCTTTTGTGATGACGTGTATCACACAGACAGAGTACATGACTAGTGTGGCAATGTGATTATCAAAGGTGAGGCTACTATCCACTTGTGTCCCATGTTCCCTTATCACACCTTCGGTGTTAGGTAGACTACCACCTATGTGGTAGTTAATGGGTACAGTGTTCTGGCAGGAAGGGATGGCACTGCAGTGTCAACAATGAGCTTCAGTCTATACCTTGGTCGCCAGGCACCTGTTGCTGTATGTATGCCCCATGTCTCTTTCCCTCTGTCTATATATATTTATCTGGATATCTATATATTGTTTGTGTCTTTCGGCTTTTCCCAGTTAGTTGTCACCACAGTGGAACTCCGGTCCGCTAATGATTGGTAGTGGATTTTTATGTACCGGGTTACCAGCCCTGATGCACAACCTTCAACGAAGGCACGCCCCATTCACGTATGCCTCCATACAGAAGACTCTCTAGCTGAGAATGGAATGGGACAATGTCTTGCTATATGTCTATATATCTATATATATATCTGTATATATCTATATATATATATATATATATATATATATATATATATATATATATATATATATCTATATATATCTATATATATCTACATATATATATATATATATATATATATATATATATATATATATATATATATATATATATATACACACACACACACACACACACATATATATATATATATATATATATATATATATATATATATATATATATATATACATATACATACACACACATACATACACACATACATATAAACATCCATTGATGTACATATAGATGTATATATAGGCACATATACAGTCCACTATTCATGGTGGGAATAGCACTTATGCGACAGTTGTGAGATATACAGTTATGTAATAATATTGCACAGTATTGTTCAGACTTCATTGAAGGTGTCCTTAGCCCATGTAGCTTTAGCAGGCCTCACTGGCTACAACACTGCATAAATGACAGAGCATATCCACAGCATTTAACCACCACATGTCATATACCAGCACTGCATGCTATTGTCTTTTCCACACACTACAACCTACATTTATTTATTTATTTATTTATTTTATTTATTTAAATTTGTTGACCGGGAGTGTCCGACTGGATGTAGGTCCATTTTCAGTGGAGGCCCGGGGAGAAAAGCTTCACAGTTAAAATAAACAGACAGTATTTACATTGGATTACATAGTGATTAACAATTTACATAGCAATTACTTACAACATATTTACAGATGAAGAACATAGTACATCAGTAGACAACTAGAATCTTTATCTGTGAAGTGCATACCAGACATTAACAAATGTTACAAGAAGAAGAAGTTCGTGCTGTATAATAAGTCCTGGCTTATGAGCATCTGAGCTTGCTCTAATCAAGGTAGTTAGTGGAGTGGAAAGAAAGGTAGTGGTTGGATGGGGTAGATGATATTAGAGTGGGACTTGCAAGGGCATAGCCAGCATGTTTTTAGTTGTGCTTTTAGTAAAGTTTTGAAGTGGGTGCATGATGGTATGGAGGTAATTGTGAGTGGGAATGAGTTCCATAATTTGGCTATTGCGCAAGAGAATAGTGCTTCACCAGAAGAGTTATTGGCTTTACTGATCTGCAAGTGATTTTTGCTTCTGGAACTTGGTGGTCTGGTGCTGCGATAGGGTTGGAGTAGATTTTGGAGGGATGGGACATTTAGTGGATGGTTTAATAGTTTGTGGACGAGTGAGAGTTGATACCATTGAAGAAGGTGAGGGAGTTCAAGCCAGCCCAGTTCAGCAAGTGAGAGACAGTGGTGACTACAGTAGGATGCCCCTGTGGCGAATTTGGCAATTTCGTTGTAGCAGGTCTCTAGCTTGTTTAGATCACATTGCCTTAGGTTGGTATATATTGGAGAGGCATAAAGTAGGGTGGAGATAAGGTGGGAATTTGCTATTGAAATCTTTGCTGCTTTGGTGAGAAATTGCTTATTTCTGTATAACGCTCCTACTTTTTTGTGGACTTTTTTTTATAGTCATAAATATGTGAATGTCAAATTTTAGTTTATTGTCTATTTCCACTCCTAGTAATTTGGTATGTTCAGTTGGGTATATAGTGGTGTTGTCTTTTGCCGTGATGTTAAAGTGAGAGTTGTTTTGAGTATGTTTGGTGGGTTGGAAGATGAGTAGTTTAGTTTTGTTTGGGTTGAGTATTAATCGGGCATCAGATAACCATGTTTCAACAGAGGAAAATGCTTCCTGTGTGACTTTTTGCAGTTTTGGTAGGGAATGGGCTGAGCAGATGATGGTCGAGTCATCTGCATATTGTATGAGTGTGCCATGTTTGGTGGCAGAGGCTAGATTATTGGTGTAAACCGAGAAGAGTAGGGGTCCAAGGATGGATCCTTGAGGGACCCCTATGGAGGCAGGTAGTTGGGGAGATATGTCATTCTGCCATACAACGGATTGTTGGCGGTCATACAGGTAACTCTGAAACCAGTTGGTGACCGAGTGTGAGAAGGATAGGTTATTGAGGGCAGAGATAAGTTGTTTGTGTGGGACCATGTCAAATGCTTTAGATAGGTCTAGGAAAGTAGCCGAGGAGAGATAGCCATTGTTTTTATGCTGAAGGATAGTGTTAGTAAAGGAGAGTAAGGCAGTGGTGGTGCTATGGTTTGGTTGGAAACCATGCTGAGTACTGGAAAGGAGGTTGTTAGTAAGGAGGTAGTCTGAGACCTGAGAGTGTATGCATCTCTCTAGTATTTTGGAGAGTGGAGAGGGAATAGCTATGGGGCGGTAATTGGTTAGTTCTGTGGAGGGTCCGCCTTTGTGGAGGGGAATTATATGTGATACTTTCCACAGTGTGGGAACGTAACTTTCTGATAGAGATCGGTTAATCAAGATGGATACTGGATAGGCCAGAGCATCAGCTGCGATTTGTAGGTATTCACTTGAGAGGCTGTCTGCTGCTAATTTGGTGGGTTTAAGTATAGTTAAGAGTTTTTTTATGTTGGAGGTAGGTACAGGAGAAAAAGAGAAGGCAGTGGGGAGATTACTAGTTGAAGGTGTGGGTTGGAGGGGAGGGGGGTTGTGTTGTTTAGCTAGTGATAGTATGGTTTGGGTGAAGTGTGTGTTGAATGAGGAAGCAATATTTTCTGAGGAGTGAGGGATGTTAGGAGGGGGGGTACTGACTTTACCTGGGTGGAGGACGGAGTTTATGGAGGACCAGAATTGTTTGGGGCTGTGTTGTGAGGAGTCTAGGGCAGACTTGTAGTACTGGGATTTGTCCTGTTTGATCAGCTTTTTGACTCTATTGCGTAGTTTTAGGAATTTCTGTCTAGCTGAGG
Source organism: Protopterus annectens (assembly GCF_019279795.1). Taxonomy (NCBI): domain Eukaryota; kingdom Metazoa; phylum Chordata; order Ceratodontiformes; family Protopteridae; genus Protopterus; species Protopterus annectens. Next base: position 768,851,789 of record NC_056739.1, on the reverse strand, counting down.
GGGTTTTGGTTTTGCGCCAGTGCTCCCAGGCTTTATCCCTGTTTTTCATTTCTGACTTAGTGGTTTTCTGTAGCCATGGGGAGGGTTGTGCTTTGGTTCTGGAGAATCTTATGTGGGCATGGTAATTAAGGATGTTCAGGAAGGTAGTATTAAAAAATTCAACTGCATCATCTAGACTGAGGTACTTTAGAGGATGCCAGTTACATTCTTTGAGGGATGAGATGAATGTGAGTGGGTTAAAGTTTAGTTTTTTACGTGTTTGACGGTAGATGGCAGGTTTAGTTTGGTATAGGTATTTTTTGAGTAGGAATGTTGGGGAGTGATCACTGAGGCTATCTGGTAAGCAGCCTGTTATATATGACTGGGGGCTCTTACTGACTAGTATCCAATCCAGGGTAGTGTGCTTGGTGGAGTTTTTATTTATCCTGGTTGGTGACTGGACTAGTTGAGTGAAGCCATGAAGGTGTACATGATGGGTTGGATTGTTGCCAGAACTGGATTGCCAGTCAATATTGAAATCACCTAAGATGATAGTTTCTTGGGGGAGATGGTGGGTAGACCAGCTGAGGAGGTTTTCTAGGGGAGGGATGTTTTGGCCAGGTGGGAAGTAGCATCCAATTATGTTGATGGTTTTGCTTTGGTTAATTTTGAGGTTGGTATATATTATTTCTTCATTGCCTATTTGTGGAGCTGATGATTTTAAGATCTGGATGTTTAGATGCTGTTTAAATATTATAGCTACACCACCTCCTTTTTTGTTTAGCCGGTCTACTCTTAGTATGCCATAACTTGTAGGGAGTATTTGCTCACTGGTAATGTGAGGTTTTAGCCAGGTTTCTGTCAGGATGACTATATCTGGGGAGTACAAGTCTATGGTGGCGTGGAGTTCATGGACTTTCATGCATAGACATATACACATAACAACCTTCAACAACGTATATATGTACACCCTTCACAAACAGTTGCAGTATGTCCCTTGCCCTATGCACATGTACAGATACATAGAGATATGTACTGCTGCCACATATGGATGATTCACAGTATGATGAGTACTCTTCATAAACATTTACTACATGCCAGCAAATACATATGTGTTACATACCTTTTGTTTGTATTGCTGTCTTCAGATTGTTTTTAAAGGTTTTTTTTTCCTTTTGCTTTTCTCTGTCTGTTACTCTTTATTTTTCTGTGTTTCTCTGTGTGTCTGTCTCTGTCTCTGTCTGTCTCTCTCTCTCTCTCTCTCTCTCTCTCTTGCTGCAATGAGATTATTGCATGTGTAGACAGCAGGTACAGCCTGCTTTTCTAGGTATCTGCACATGTGCATGTGATGGCCTCTGCACCAGTGGTGCCCACCATTCAGTAATTGCATGCAGCCTGCTGTGTGGTAATTGCACTACTCACTGTCTTAGCAGCCCACTGCTATAAAATGCTAAGTTAGGTAGGGGTAGCCCTTTCAGCTTTCCAAAATGGGGCCCATGCTTGTTTGCTGTGGACACCATTGTGTCAGTAAGAAGGTTGGTATACTTCTTATCTCTGAAGCTAGTGTTGTAGCCAGTGATTTGCATGTTGTACTCAAACCTGAATGCTGCTGCTTCTAGTACACACTTGTCAGTGTAGACGTTTACTCACCCCTCCACATGCTTACACAAGATACATGGGAGTATGTACTTTCTTTTCTAATTAGACAATTAACTGCCATACAAAAGTAGTTATTGCAATGTGTTCCTCAGGCAAATGAACTGTTTGTGAACTACTATACTGTAAATATTAATTACCTTACTTCTGAACAGTTTGTTGTTTATTTGTGTTGACATTAGCATGGGCTGCTCAAGACAACTGGACACATTTCAGTACTGAGTATGCCTACCTACATCCTTGGCAGAGCCTGAATACACAGGTATATTGTTGTTTTGGGTAGGGGTGCAGAAGTACAGAGAGCATTATATATTATTGTGTGGTGTTTATCTTGCTGAACATACAGGGGTGCTGTGTACCTGTTAGTCTAACAAGGCAAGTAGTCTGTCTGTGTAGCTCCCACTTGTGGACATATCCAGATGGTAGCCAGAGGTTGGCCTATTATTCTTTGTTTGTGTACCACACCAGTCTTTTCTGCACTGGAACAGTGGCATTGTCACAGTTGGTTGCTAACAGTACATGGCTACATCCTTTGATATTTCTGTGTTGTACTCCTACACAAGGGTATGCTTGTGGGACTCATTCCAAAGCTATTTGCAGAGTGTGTAACAGCAGACAAGCTGTAATGCCTGGGCGTTTCTGCCTCTGCCAGGCCTCTGATACACTCAGGTATATATTTGAACAACCTCAGGGAAAGGTACATTTAAGTGGGGGACACCTGTAATATATTACAGTCATTAAGTTGAGACTGTGAGGGAATCAGGGCATATGTATTAATACACCTTTCCTGACATGCATGCAGTGTGTACTAATACTTATTGACATTATTCATTAAGTGTAATTCCCCACTCTTCAGCCTACCGTCAGTACTTTTCAGAGGGATTCTGAGGGACAAAGCTAACATTTGTTTAGGAATCAGGGACATCCCTGAAAATCAGTCACAGTTGGGAAGTATGGCCTCTGCCCTATTCAAATATGCCAGTGTTTATCCTGCTCTGATACTGTGTGGGGTATGTAAAGTGCTACTGTAACATTATTTCCGGCTAGAATGGCTGGTTCTCTTTTCACAGTCATGTCATGCAATTCCACAACAACTGCTGGTAAAGATCCACAGAACAAGATTTGTGTTATGACATTCCTATTTTCCCTTTACATTCACTCATTGTAATGCATGATTTATTTATTACAGCACCATCTGGCTGCAAATGTACTGTGGCCTAGTGGTACTTCATGCAGTCTAGTGTGTTCAAGGTCTGGGGTTCGAGACTGACAGGGGTGTTTTATTTTGCTGCTCAGTAGAACAAGGGCCCTGCCATGCAGAGTGACTAAGGCACTTTTAAGCAGTTGTAAGCAGATTTGCGTGGGTTTGCGTGATGCTTAGCGATGCTTAGCTAAGCGCACACATGCGCACACTCACTCAAACTCGCTAACTACTGCTTAAAAGTGCTTACTCCCGCTAACCCCCACACTAATTTCTTTGAAAGAAAAGAAAATGGGAAGATAGGAAGTGGTGAAAAAGGGGGCACAAAGAGGGAAAGACAGTAGGAAAACAAGCTTGGGATGTGCAGGATGGGTATAGGGAAGGTCCATAGCTGCCCATTTCTTTACCAGCAACAGCTGTGCATATGCAATACATTTGGAGTGAAATTTGAAACCTTTCACCCCTGGGAAAGGGGTGAGGACAACAAAGTATGATGTACTGCCAATTATAATTATCAGTTTACATGTCCAGCGGACATGTGTGCAAAATGGGCAGCTATGTATGGGGCGTAATTTTTTTGTGGGTACAGATTGCCCTTTGTTTTTTTTTCAGGTGAGAGTGGAAAGTGAGGTAGAGGAAGTAGGTATATTTGGGGTCGTAGGTTGGGGAGGTAAGCAGACAAGACAAACAAGATGCATACAGGGGCGGTGTATGACACATGGGGTGGGTGAACACAATTGACGGGGACGTATGTTTGGAAATCACAAACCCATGAGCCCACAGATGGTAACAGTGGAACTGAGATCCCTACCCATGGGCAGTTACCACTGCACCTTCACAGCCCCGAGGGTGGCTGTGCTTGGGGCTGCATAGGATGGGCAGGCTCACCCGTGAGAAGCGCCACTCTTTCCTCGAGCTGGCATAGGGGATCAGCGACTGAACGCTGGATCTCCCTATGCCCCACAACCTGGACCCTTTGAAGGGTGACAGGTGGCCCTTCCCCACCCATGCTTGCACAGTGGGGACAAGCCCCATCCCCTGCAGCGCTTCCACCCGAAGGTGGCACAGGACCAATGGAGGTGGGGAGCCCGGGCTGGGCACTGGACCTGCTGGTGCCAGATGCACTCGCCAGCTGAGGAGGGACAGGTGGGTCCGCTGGGACTGGCCTTCCCATACGTTCTGTGATTAGGTGTGTTTAATTACAACATAAACAACAGCATTCCAAATTAGTTATAACAGCATGCAGTAATATTCCCATTAATCCAACACACCAAGGTTCCAACAGTTGAACAGCAAGCATAACACATGCATATATTGAACAACAGTGGGCATTCCAACAGCATGTAGGGATGATTGGTGGCAACAGTCCACCATGATTGTGGTGTTTGAACAGGGCACATGCATCAAAGTGACTGCAGATATTTATAGGACATATGTCCCAACAAATATTTTGAGATTACACATACCCACTGAGGTGTGGAATTGCATTGTTTATGCACATACAGTAGGGTGTAGAAAAAAACCTCAATTAACATCTTATAAGTACTTTTAGTCTACACTACATTCCTATTGACTGCAGGTGTATATCCCCTACATGTATTATTACAGTTGCCAACATGCATTAGTTTGTGTAATGGGTTTGGCTAGTTCATTATATACCTGACCTATATCTGACATACTAACTGTCCAAGATGCAGCTGTTACTGCTACATAGTTATTGATTTTATTTATATTTCTTTATCTACATATCTGGATGTGTTCACATGACATTTTCAGTTAAATTTGTACAGAACCCTACATTTCGTGTAACACACTCACATTTCTGGCGAACAAATTAACAAGCTACTCGTGTGCCAGATTTACTTATGCATGCCAGCCATTAACTGACTGTTGAGGACTGTATATATGCTTCACAGCTACTGGCACTTCCATCAACCTCTTTAGATGGGACTGCCCAACTGTGGGTTGCTAGCACTTATTAAAATAGTACTATCTGTATAATCCAAGGGTACAACATCATTTCAAAGTAAGTGACACTGACACACTCCAGGTTTTATACCTTTATTAATTACATTACACACTTTTCCACAGGCTCTCTCCTTTATTTGATATTACAGTGCATATGGAAGACATATTCAAGACATATTATACCTTTATTAATAGGTTAGAACACTCTTTTTAAGGCTTGCTCACTTATTTTATATGACAGTACATGCAGAGATATTATTCCGGACATATTTTCCCTTTCTTAATGGGTTACTACACTATTTTTCTGGCTCTCTGACTTATTTTATATAACAGTACAAGCAGAAGAATTATTCAGGGCATTTTGTGGCTGTATTATTGGGCTACAACTTCAGGCTCTCTCACCTATTTTATATAACAATACATGCAGAATAATTACTAAACTGCCTGGTGGCGCAGCCTTAGCAGCCTATCTGCATAGGCTTGCTGATTTGCAGCACGGACACCTGCAGCTGTGAAGTAAATGAAGGGATATTGAGACATACCTATCATTTATATAGAATAAATTAGCATGTCGTACATACTGCATTCCATGGCTACCTACTCAGTAGTTGGGCATCTTGCATCCCACAGGCCTCCTGTATCCATTGGTTCAGTAGGTCCTGCTTCCATCTCTTCAGGTCTGCATGGTGGTGATGGACCTGCTCACCAGTTCGAGGAACACCTGTGACACTGGTGAGGTCATGAGCTAACCGGTTCCAAGCCTCTGCTTTGTACTCCGTCCCTTGGAACTGGCCCTGCAGGAGTCTTGACTCATGACAGTGGACAGGAGCCAAACCATGTATTTTGACTCCTCAATGCCCCAGTGTTGTGCTCAAAAGCTTGTACCCTCTCCAGCACCAGCCATTCTAACTGCAGATGGGAGCTACAATCAGTTATGGTGAGTATTCCCGCCTATGGGGCTTAAATATGCTGCATTTCCTGCACTTTTTTGTGATTGGCCATTTTTGAAAATTCTCGGCTGACTGCAGACCTGCTTAGCAATGGTTAATCTACCATTTATAAGTATAAGTATGTTAACAGTGGCTGTTTATCCTAAACTGTCATGGCTTAGTGGTTCAGTACTTTGATTATGGTGCACAGTGTCCCAGATTCGAATCTTGTCATTGCTTTTTATTTTACGACTGTCCAGACAGGCTAGGGGGTGTGGCTGTGTTTAGGCAACTTTTCTCTGCGTTGCTCCATGTTGCCCTATGGTGAGCTGGTTGGCAGGGCACGCACCTCCGCGCAAACCGATTGCGCTGGGTAAAGCGCTATTTAGCTATGGGCAACTCTATTGCACTGGGTAAAGCACTGCTTAACTACGGGCAACTATATTGTGCTGGCTAAAGCGCTGCTTAACTATGGGCGACTATATTGTACTGGGTAAAGCGTTGCTTAACTGTGGGCAATTATATGTCAGAATCCTTTATAAATATACATTTTGTTCACTGATAGGCCATTTCAATGCTTTTTAGTAAAATGTTAATCATATATGTCAGGAATTATTTCATATACTAATTTAAAACATAAAATTGGAAGGGGAGTGGTGGGACTCGAACCGTGAATGCCTCCTGTTTGTGCGAAGGCTCTACCACTACACTATTGCTGTTTGGTATAGTTGGCATAAACATTCCTTATTATGCTCTTCCATGTCGAGATTGCTAACTGCAGCTAAGCAATGGGCACACCCGCGCACAAACGCGCAAATACGGGCAGCTATATCGGGAATTAGAAAAAAAAATTTTAAGTTTTACTTTTTATAACTGTGCTGGGGGTTTACAATGTCAGGGAGTGTGGTGTTGGGTACGTGGACATTTGAGCAGACTTGCTCTTGTGTGTTGACATTTTACAATTCAGACACTTGCAGGGGCGTGGACCTCTGGACTGCTCGGCAGTCGGACACGCCACCTGCTTTCCTGCACGGTCCGGGTTAGTCTTGGAGTGGAGTCAGTGTGCCCTCATGAATATTCATGGCACGCTGATGTCATACCATTCAACTGCAGTCACCGAGTAAGACTTACTTAGTCTTACACAGAGGATTCGTGAATCCGGGGGACTGTCTGCCATGGGAATCAAGTTCTCTACCCCTCAACAGACCTTTTCCAGGAACCAGAGCGGTGTTAAGAAAATTTAGTTCTCTAAATCTCTGAGACCTTTTCAGATTGTGGTGAAGTTCTGATAAGGGATGAAAACACTTAATATATATGTAACTTTTTGTTTTGGTTTAGGAGCCTTTTGGATTTGTGTTAAACGTGCAAACCTGACATCAGTCCAGAACCAGGAGTTCAATGGTACACTTCTGAATACAAACATTTAAATAGCCTCACTACCACTTCATCTCATATCTACCATCAAAAATCAGGTTCATTTACTAATCTCCCATCCTTCTCTTCCAGCAAGATCAATTCTTCAAGCATTATGGTCTATGGTGGCAGCCACTGTACTACTTCACTTGGCACGTTACTTTGTGTGTGCTTCAATGGACTCTGTCTATTCAGTTATCCATTCTATGTCAACCCTCATCTTTTCTAATCAAACTAATTCCATTTGAAAATTACACATCTATTGGTATATTCAGCTGGGCAATATTCATCTAGGCCAACCTTTTGTTTTGCCAACCCCCTTGGCCACAATGACCACAGATGCTTCCCAAGTGTGGTGGAGGGCATTTTCTGGGAAGGGCAGTCATGTGATTCCCCAAAAGACCAATCCACTTATCAACATACTAGAGATGAGAGCAGTCCTATTCACATTGCAGGCTTTTCAAGATGATCTTCCTCTGGGAACAATTGCAATTCAGATTGACAACATGTCTAAAGTCTGGTACATCAACAAACAGGGAGGAAACTGATATTATCCTCTCTGCAGAGAGGCTATGAAAGTGTGGGAATGGGCAATCTCATCTGACTGCTTTCTAAGTGCAACACACATTCTGAGGAAAACTAATGCGTTAACAGACAAACTAAGCAGATCCATCTTGATGCCTCATGAGTGGTCTCTCAACCAATCTGTGATGGAAAGGATCTTCCATCACTGAGGCCAACCTTGCTGCAATCTTTTTCCATCTCCTCACAACAAGTGCAGTGCGTACTTCCCTCTACCCCGCCCCCCTCATGGGGAGTCACCGAGAGATGCTCTAGTACATGACTGGCCCTCCAGTCTCCTTTATGTTTATCCTCCCCTTCCCTCGATACCAACATTTTATTATTTATTATTTATTTATTGGACATTTGTTAAATGAGTTGGTCCAACTGGGCCAGGAGCCCATTTTCAGTGGAGACCCTAGGAGAAAAGCTTCAATACAGACAATTACAATACATAAGCTCCAATATAGAGAAGTACAGTACTTACACATGATAAGAAATATATATATATATATAAATAAAACGTAAGGGTTGTATATAAAACATACAGCAAGTGGATTTTCTAATAAAGCTATGATTCTAACAAATATAATTCTAATATAGAGAGGTATTTTGAATAGAGCAAAAAATGCATACATATATACATGTGGTGTAGAAGTCAAGCTTTTGGTTGTAATCTTTTAGTAAAACTATGTGTAAAGAGAGAAAACAAGAAGTGGTAAAGTGAGATGTGTGTGTAGTAAGAGTCATAATACAATAGTATAGTAGGTTAGGTAGGGTCCTGACAGGAGCAAGACTTGGTGTTAAGTAAGTGTAGTCTAAGTTCCTTTTTGAATTGTTTAGTGTTGGGAATGGATTTTATGTGTGCAGGGATTTTATTCCAGACATGGGCTACAGTGCACTTGTGTAGTAGTTTCCCAACATTTTGTTAATAAATATCTAGAAGTTGCTCGTTGGATGTGTGGAGAGTACAAGAGGGGGTGTAAGAGGATACAAAGGAGGAGAGGGATGGGCAGGTAGATGGTTTATGTAATACAGAGTGTGTGATTTGAAACTGAGATAGTAGGAACTGATGGGGGAATTCCAGCCATTGATGAGAGTTGAGTGCAAAGCGGAGGTGAGATTTGTAAGGAGAGTTGGTGGCAAATCTAACTATTTTGTGGTATGTTTGTTGGAGTTTAAATAAGATTGTAGACTGTATGTTAGTTAGGATTGGGACAGCACAGAGAAGGGAGCAGAGGAGGAGAGCCTGAGCCAGGAAGAGTCTAGCATTAGAGGTAAGAAATGTTCTATTTTGTTAAAGCAGACCAAGTTTTTTGTGGGTTTTTTAATACTTTGAAAGATATGCAAGTTAAATTTTAGCTCATCATCTATGATGGTACCTAGGACCTTAGTGTGGGGTTCAGGTTGAATGGTGGTCTTTTTGGAGGATGTGATGAAAAAGGTTGATTTATGTTGAGAGAGAGAGAACTAGGGAGAAAAAGCAGAAGTTTAGGTTTTTTGAGTTTAAGATGAGTTGATTATCAGACTGCCACTTTTCAATGGATAGAAAGGCATCTTGGGTATGAGCATGGAGGTCTGTGATATTGTTGTAAATGGAGATCCATGTGGAATCATCAGCATATTGAATAAGGGAGGGTTGTTTGTAAGATGTGTGGAGATCATTGGTGAAAATGTTGAACAGGAGGGGGCTCAGGATGGAACCCTGCAGTACGCCAGATGTGATGGGAAGGGAGAGGGGAGCAGAGAGATTGAAGTTAGCAGGTTTAGATATGAGAACAGGGTGTGAGACAGTGTCAAAGGCTTTAGAGAAGTCAAGTAAAAGACAGGATATAAGTTGGTTGTTATATCTGGCCTCAGCTACTGTATGAGTAAATGATAAGAGTGCAGTGGCTGCGCTGTAGTTTGGCCGAAAATCATGTTGAGTGGGTATTAGAAGGTTTTCCTGGAGGAGAAAATTGAGCAGCTGAGTATGAATGCATTTTTCAAGTATTTTAGAGAGAGAGGAAAGGATGGCTATTGGTCTGTAGTTAGATGGGTCAGTAGAATTCCCCCCCATTTATGCAGAGGGATGGTGAAGAAGGATTTCCAAAAGTTAGGGATTGTAGTTTCTTGAATGGATCTATTGATTAGCAAAGATACAGGGTAGGCTACGGATTCAGCAGCTAGTTTCAGGAAGATAGGAGGAATGTTATATGTGGAGGGAGAGCAGGATTTTAGCTTAAGCAGAATTGATTTGAAGTAAGCAGTAGAAACGGGTTGAAAGGTGAAGAGGTTTCACCTCTGTATTTCATTTCTGCAGAAAGCAAACAGACTGAAGAGCTCACTCATCCTCATTGCCCCATTCTGGCCTTGACAATTATGGTTCTTCTTCCTATGGTCTCACCTTTGTTATCTCCCATGGATATTGCAGCCATCTCTTGATCTCCTTTCTCACCTGTCAGGAATTCAGCACCCCAATATCCAGGCCTCAGACTAATCATATGGTTCCTACACTTCCATCAATTTCTAATTTTCACACAGGAGACAGAACTCATTCTTTGGCTTGATCCAAATTATGCAAAGGCAAAGTATTCTTAAAGGGTATTTTTCTTTTCAGACCACCAATAAAAGATCCTTCACCTACTTGGGATCTCACAGTTGTGCTACAAGGTCAAACTCAGAAACCTTTTGAACCTTTAACTAAAAATGATTTAAAATTCCCTTCATGGAACCAGTCTTCTTGGTAGCCATTACTTCTGCAAAGAGAATATCTGAACTCCAGGCTCTTTCCTCAAAAGCACCCTGCATAATGTTTCATAAAGATAGGGTTACCTTGTGGAAAAATAAAACTCTTTTCTACCCAACGTGGCTTCTGAAAATAACATTAATCAATCCATTTACTTACCAATCTTCTTTCCAAATTTTTCAAATAAAGGAGAGTGCATGCTGCATCTCCTTGATGTACACATATAGTTACATTTTTATCTTAACAGAACAAAAGAAATTAGACAATCAGATCAACCATGTCTCTTTTTCATTAAAAAGGTTAGGTTGTCCAGTCTTCAAAGTCTCTCTCTAGCCAAATGGTTTACAGACTGTATTTCTTGGATTTATTCTTAACAAGGGATGACCTTACCTAAATCTCTCAAGGCTCATTCAACCAAATCCATGTTGTCTTCATCTGCCTTTTGGTCAAGAACATTTATTAATGATATTTGCATGCAGCCACACAGTCCAAGCTCATACCTTTGTTACTCATTTCAAATTGGATATTATCTCTAGAAACAGAGTTTGGTGGTACTCCATAATATCTCTCCATGAGGGCACACAAATCAACATATTTGGGGAGTCCATCCCATTGGGTGAAGAAGAATGAAAAGGACAACATCAGATTTAAATGTTATATAGTCACCATGACTAGGCTTCTGTGTTGTCTATTTTCATTCTTTCTCAACTTCCCTCCCATCCATCCCCCATCCACCTTTTCTGGAGAGTCCTGTTGGATTATATTTGGAATCTACTGTTTTGGGGTTGAGCCCTTCCTTTCTCTGTCAGCTATACCTGTCTCTATTTATCTACAGGAATTTATGGCAACAAACCCAATCTGAGGTAATGGGGTGGAATAGTGCATTATGGGTACAGGGAGGAGCTCAAGAGCTGGATTCAAAGTCTAGAGTATGCGGCTGCATCAAATGTATGGATCAGATCAGAACCCATCGGTTGAGGAAGAATGAAAATGGACAACACGGGTACCTAGTTATGCTGAGTATATAACTTTTAATTATGGCAAGTACATAACTTTGCATCCAATGTTGTCTACTCTGTCTGGCTTCAACCTGTGGGACAGAGCCCACAGCCATGAAAAATTCCTTGTGAAGAACTAAGGAAGGATATTCCACAATACAGTGGAGCCAAAGGAAGCCCTGTATCTAGAATGAATACCTGGCTTATAATGTGACACAAAAGTGTGTTGACCCAGCCAAGTAGTAACTGCAAAAACTTCATCCATTAATAATCTAGAATAAAAGAAAGCTGTAGATGTAGTCATAGCTCTTGTCGAATAACTCATAGGCTTAAGGGGAAAGGTCTTGGTTTCAAAGAATATGCAAACAAAATACAATCTGACAGCCACTTGGATAAAGTCACTTTGGATATAAATGATCCCAGCCTGGATTTTGAAAAGGAGACAAATAGTTGACTTGATTTTCTGAAGGTTTTGGTACAGTCCAAATAAAATCTAAATTGCCTGTGCACATCCAAACAGTGCAATAGGTATTTTCCATTACTGGAGAAATCAGGATGACTAGAACTGTTAGGATTATTCTTGGAAGCTACCTTTGGCAGAAAAGAAGGATTTGTACAAAGAGAAACCCTGTTTTTATGGAACACCAAATAAAGAAGTGAAGAATCAAGAGCTTGCAACTCCAAAACCTCCTTGTAGAAACAATTCCTATCAAAAACAAAGTGTTCCAGGATAAAAGCTTCAAGTCAGAAGTAGCTGAAAGTTCAAGTGGAGGGCTGCAAGAGCTTGTACGACAAAGGGTAAATCCCAGGGAGGGACTGGATCCTGTACTGAAGGATGTATCAAAAAACGTACCCCCTGATGATCACTTTGGAAATCTTGAGGGAAGCCAGAGGCACATTATCATTGCCAATATGAAAATTAAAAAAAGCTGCCAATTTTACTTTAGTCACAGAAAAAAATGGAACCTAACTGAAATAACTCAGAGCGAAAATCTAAGGCAGAATCCATACAGAGACAGGATCCAACCCACTGCTGCCCATATAATGAACCTTCTCCATTTACTGGAATACCCCTTTCTAACAGATTGCTTTTGAGATGATGACAATATATGTACAACAGCCTGTAAAAGCTTGGGATTTCTGGCCAAAAAAGGGAACTGGAGGAACCATGCAGTTTGCTTGAGGGACTGAAGATTGGAAGGATGCAGACCTGTTGGATGAGACATGAGATCTGGAATGGGATCTAGTACTTGGGGGGAGGGGGATTCAGAACAAGTCACAGGAAAGGAAACCACACCTGACAAGGCCAGAAGAAAACTATGAGGATCACCGTAGTTCTCTAATGGGTTGCTTTCTGAAGAAACTTTATCATCAAGGGAACTGGTGGAAAATAAGCATAAAGAAGCCTGTGGAGCCAAGCAAGGACCAGGCATTCCTGGGCAACTGCTCGGTGGGGGAACAATGGTGTAATAGCTGCTGCACCTGGTGTTGGATGGGGAGGCAAATAGGTCACAACACATAGTGCCCCAATGCCGAAAAATACAAGCTGCAATTTTGGATTTTGTATCACTCATACAGTAATAGAATGTTCCTGCTGAAGCTGTCAGCCAGAATGTTGGATTTCCCCAGGATATGCATTGCTACCAGAAATCAGTGATAAGAGATCACCCATTGTCAAATCCTCATGGCCCTTTGACAAAGAGGATAAGAATGTGTTCCCTCTGTTTGTTGAAATACCAGACAACAGGCATATTGTCCATCTGTATTGCAATCACACCTCTGGGAAGGGGATCCTGAAGGGCCTACAATGCAAGGGGACCACTATCATCTCCAGAACATTGATGTAAATGTGGGACTCTGCAGACAACTAAGACCCTTGAACCATCCTGCCTTTGAAATGCCCCCCACCCTAGGAGGGAGGTGTCTGTGGTGACTGTAGCTGAGGGAGAAGAAATAATGAACAAACTCCTGTCATTTACCAAGGTGTCTGCAACCACCAACAAATCTGGTTGTGACACACCTTTGTTAATCATATGGGAAAATCCAAAGGATGAGTAAGGAAGGACCACTGAACAGCCAGAGTCAATTGCAGAGCTCTCATGCAATATCTGGCTAAAGAAACCAATCCTATAGATGCTGTCATATGACCCAGAGGTTTCTTAACTACATGCACTGGAGGCTTTAAAGTTGCAAACATTGACAAGGCCTGGGGCCAAAGGCTGAAAACTTTGGAATTTGGAAGTCTGGCTGTTTGGCTGATCCTGTCCAAATGACACCCTATGAATTCTAAAAGTTTTACAGGCCAGAGGCTTAACTTTTGGATAATTGATGTTGATGCCTAATGTGTTGCACTGTTGGAATAAAGAATCCCTGGTCATGATCAGTGATAATGTTGTGGGAGTGGTGAGGAGCCAATTGTCCATATTGCAGCTGAAGCCAGGCTGCAATCACTACCATGCACTTAGTGAGCATCTGGTGGTCTATGGCAAGACCAAACAGCAGGTTCCTGAAATTATAATGATCAGCCCCTAGCCAGAGGTGTAGAGATCCCCTGGAATGCTTTTTTATCTTGATGTGATGGTGGATGTCCTTAAGGTCTATTGAGCATATTCAATTCTCCTTCCTCAAAAAATGTTAGATGGACTGCAACCTGACCATTCTTAACTTGGTATTTTTGACAAACTGATTTAGTTTGCTTAAATCTAAAACTGGTCTGAGATCCTTTGCCTTTTTTGAAACTAAAAAGAACCTGGAATAGACCCTGGATCCTTTCGGGTCTGTTGAGACCCATCAAATGACTTCATTTACAAGCAGCTTGCTTATCTCTTCAGCTGCATATCATCTCTGATGGGGCGGAACATCTGGGAGACATTTTTGGTGACAATATGGAACTTCTAAAAAGGGAATGTAATAACCTCTGGATAAAACTATCAGCACCCATTCATCTCAGGTGATGGCCTCCCAAGTTTTTGGGTAGAGAACCAGATGACCCCCGACTGCCTCCAGTGTGGACCAGTTGAGCAGCCCTTCAGAGTTACTGAAAGGGCCCATCAGAGAAATCCCCATGGAATCCCTGATTCTGTGGACTGCCCCTGCCCCAAGGGTGGCATCCATCATGATTCCCTCCATTCTCAGGAAGAACTCTCTGAAGGTGCATCCCAGGAAGAGTGTGTTGCTTTTCTGAAAAAAAAAACAGATGCCTACCCCCTTCTGATCCCTCAAAAGGGTTTTCTGTGGGGTAGTAATGCATACTCCAACATTAGACAATTTCTTCCCATCCTGTTCACTCCTTGTCAGAATATCTCTAACTTTTGGCCCACGTAAGGTGGACCCTACAAAAGGGACATTGACACAGGCACCTCAAATCAGTCTGTAAAGATACACATATGCATCCAAGCATGTCACTTCATGGCAATAGCAGTTGCCTGAGATGCTCCATCGGCCATGTTTGAGATGAGCCTCATGGAAACATTGGCAATAGAAAGCAGGGTAGACAACTGAGTATCCAGCGTCTTCTATGTTTCCAGAGACTGATGTGTCTTGAGGGTTCTTGACATTTCAGACACATTGAATCTTAATGAAGTCTAGTCAAGTGTGGCAGGTAATTAAGATATCTTAGAGCAAAAGTTGCTGAGGCATAAAAGTGCTTCCTCAAATGATCCAAGGCCTGAGACTCCCTATTTGGGGAGTGAACCAAATAACTAGAAATGTCCTTCTTGGTGGCTGCTTCAATCACCAGAATAGTATTGATGGCTGGACCCTTACTCCAATAAGGCCTGTCCTTGAGGAGAACGAAAACTTTATATGTCTTTTTGGGGATAGACTCAACTGTATTGGGTTCCTTCCATGCTCTCTGGCACATCAGGTCTATAAGGGCATCTGAAGAGGGAACAATCCAAGAAGTGGATTGGCCTACCCCGAAGGACTCCAGAAATACTGACTCCTCCAGAAAAGACACTTTAGTGGTCCAGCCTCCATGCTGTCAAAGTAGCTCCAAAAAGTTGCTGAAAGAGGCTTCATCCTGCAGCGACTTAAGGGATCCCTGTCCTTCCTTGAGTTCAGTATCCTCAGTGAGGGACTCCTCTGGGGAGTCAAGGTGCTTCCTCTTACACTTCCTCTTTCCCAAAACCACCCATTCTGACAAGACCAGGGAGAAGGATGAAGAGTCAGTGAGCCCCACCATGGGGCAGACTGAAGGCTCACCAACATAGGCTTTCCAGTAGCAGACTGACACTGATAAAAAGGGAGAAGGGGCACTGGCTGGGGAAATCCAACTCTTCTCCTGAGAGGAGAGATGTCTACATCATCAAAGGCCAAGGCAGAAGTTAGCTTCTCAGGTATAAAGGTCCAAAAATCGAAAGTTACTAGAGACAACCCTGAACCCAAGGGAGCCACACTTAGCTCTGATGTTGATAGTTGCACTGGGCTGTCCAAATTCAAAGCCCCAAGTGTAAGCAACAATCCTGAAGGAGGAACTGTCAAACTCAACCTGGAAACTCCTGCTTTGATGCCACTGCTCCAAGGTTCCAATGGCTCTGAAAAGGTCAGAGCCAAAGCAACCAAGGAAAAGGTTGGTGCCAAAGATGGCCAATCCATTGGATCTGACCCAGAGGGTAAAAATTTAGTTGGCCCCAAAAACCTCAAATCTGAAGGAAGAAGCCAAAAAGATGGATCTGATGGTCCTGGTACTGGACCCAGACCTGAAGGGAAAATGCCTATTTGCTTCTGTGTCTACAAAAAAGACCTCATCAGCTGCTCCATTTGAGAATTTTAATGCTGCCCACTGGGGTCTATATTATATGAACAAATGTTCATATAATCGAACGCTGTAAACAGCGAAAATGGCAGACTTCAAACCCTTTATTGGGGGGATGCACTCCCCACACTCCTTGCTAATTATATATGCCAAATCCGAGATCGCACTGCAGTGAGGAAAGGGCAAATTTCCCAATCTTTATTGTACCGCAATCTCAGAGAAAAACACATTGATGAATGGCATTTTCGCATATACAGCCATTCGATATTTTGGACTTTCGTTCTTTTAATAGGAACCCTGCCCACTAACCTTAATGACCAGATGGATGACATCACTAAGTGGGGCTTAGAAGGTTGATTTGAAGAAGACCCCATATCCTGGTTCTAAAATTGATTGACTCAGAACTGGGGGAGGGATGGAAAAGACTCCAGTCACCACTCTTTTGGGGTAGATAGTGAAAAGGGAGAGACTGACCTACCAGAAGAGGCCTTTTTGATCAGGAAGGGGTTAGAAGGCTTGGCACCAGAAATGAAGCTTTGCTAGTCTGTAGCACTGAAGGGGAACAGCTCCAAGAAATCAGGGCAGATATCAGCACCAGGGCAGCCAGGTGACCTGAAAATCTTGGGACCTTTGGGTCTGGTGACCATAAGATGGCAAGATTAGTTGAAGAAGATGGAGGATATCTTGCAATCCCCCTTTGGAAGGTCTTATGTCCCGCTGTTGGGGTTTCTTGGACCTGGTCTTCGGAGCTAAGGAAGAAAATACCCCAGAAACAGAAGGAGAAAGGGAACCAGAGGGGAATAGCTCTTTGAGGACCAACTTTTCCTACACTCATTAATGGCCCTGGTTCCCAACCCCTTGCAAATGGAGAATCCCGAATCCAGATGCACCTCTACCAAACAGTAAAAGCACTTAAGGTCCGTGTCCTAGGAATGCAGCTTGTGTCCGCAGGACAGACACTTTTTAAACCTTTGTTCATAACCACAAAAACTAGACAAATTATAACACAAATCACTAACTAAGCCTAGGGAGAAAAGACAATGAGGGAATTCCAACATTCAGGAAGTAAAGGGCAAGAGAATAAGACAATCACTATGCAAACACTATGATAAAGCCCTGAAAAAAGAAAATGCTGGGCAGAGCCAATATCAAGCTCTTGACCTGAATGCCAACAAAGTAGATCAGAAGATTAGAGTGAGGAGCAGTAAGTTATGGGTAAGGGAGGCAGAGCCAAGTGGACCAAAGAGTTTGAAAGTGGCTAGTGTTGGATCTGAATCGGATCCAAAGTCCCACAGTTTGAAGCTAGATGGAGCAGACAATATCTGATACAATGATATCTGAAGTCTCTTTGGTCCCAGCACCAACATCCTCTGTCATTTCAAATCTCAGTGTTGGGGACAGGGTATCTTTGAGAACTAATCCTTCTTTTATGCTTAAAGTGGTATCTGAGTTTACTTTAAGCCAAGCTATTCATTTCTCCATTTTCTTTCCTGAGCCTAAAAGTGAGAGTGAAAGAATATTCCATACCTTGGATGCCGTCAGACAACTCAGGTTCTATCTTGACAGAACTAAATCTTTCAAATCTTTGGATCAATCACTCTACCATGGCCTTGGCTTAATCTATGGCTTTTCTTCTAGTGGAAAAAAATAGATGTATATTTAGATCTTTTTCAGGAGTTTTCCACTCAGACTTCTGTCACTGCAAGGAGATGCCTCACAATGCTGTGTCTCATGGGATCTATGATTCTCATGATATTATCGTCAAGATTCCACATAAGAAAGATACAATGGTATCTGAAGTCTCTTTCATCCCAGTACCAATATGCATTATCTTTTCAGCTTCCAGTACTGGGATTTGTCAGAACAACAATCACTTTGTGGAAACATCAAACATCCCTAAATCCAAGTCTCTTCTTCCCTCCTGCAGCAAAGCAGTTGGTCAACTCAAGCACCTCAAATTTTGCTTGGGGAGCAGAATCAAATAGGATAACAGTGCAAAGTGTCTATGACAGTAAAGATATACACAAGCACTTAACTATAAGAGAGATGCTTGCTCTTTTCTAGGCAATCAACTCTCTGGGGCCCAGGGCCACTTCAAGTTGTTACAGACAATGTTATAAAAATGTGGTACATTAACAAGGAAGGGTGACAAGATCTTACCACTTCTGCAGACTAGCCATGTTAGCTTGTGATGTAGCTTTACAGCACAATCTCACTCTATACAGGCATCATACATCTATCAGAGCAAATTTGTGTGGTAGACAAGCTGAGCAGGAGCAAAACACTCACAACAGAAATTTAATCAAGGAGATGTTATCCATCTGTGGGGCGTTCCTTAAGTACACATTTTTGCCCCCTTATGAGCAATAATCTGGAAAATTTCTGCTCCAGGACTCCACACAAGAAAGTTTGGAAAGCGGGTGCCTTTTCTTTTCCCTGGATAGAAATTTTTCTTTATGCTTCTTCACTCTTTCTGCTGCAGTCCAGGGCAGTTCTAAAATTTCAGAAGGAATCTCCCAAGATCATTGTGGTAAGTCCCTTTTGGCTCAGTCAGTAGTGTTTTTTCTCCTTTTAGATTTGGCCAAGGGCAGTTACCACAAGCTTTATCACAGACTGAACCTACTAACACATGAGCAGGGCTGTTTGATACATCCTGACTCCAAAGAACTTCAACTGTCTGCCTGGATGATAGGGTGTAATATCTTTTAGGTGCCTGTTTACTGAGGATGTGAAGCAGGTACTAATGAAAGCAGAGAGCTGGCTACTAGGAGATCACATAATTGCAAAAGGAAAAATTTTCTAGTTGTTTTTAACAACATAGCCAGCACTCATTTATGTCTAGTGTTTTACTTGTTTAAAATATTTGTGTGAGATACTTTGCTTTGGCCAGTCTTACTCCACTTGTAGATGTAGACAGAATGATGAGAAAGTCTCTCAGAAACCATTATCATTTGGGAGTAATTCTGGCTCAATCTTCTATCAGATCCACATGCCTACCACCATTCCAACCCCAACGTTTGACTTCTATTCCAATCCATCCATTGGTTTTAGAGCCTTTGGACCCAAGAACCCAGAGTTTGTCTGTATCAGAGCCTTACGCTTGCCCCTCATCAACTCAGACACCTTCTCTCATCCAGATAGCTCTGACTCTGCTGGAACCAGAAGGATCTTGGAGCTGTAGCATCCACACTGGATCCAGGGGGCTAGGTTTGACTCTAATGTTTTCAGAGCCATCTCTTCTCCTCAGAGCCCTGACGCTGGACAACTTGGCTCTAATCTCTGCTTTGAGGCAACATCTTGAGGATGTTCAGACCTGTCCTAAGCAGGTGGCTTTGGCTCTTACCAAGTCAGTTTTTGCTTCCCCCATGACCTCTGCCTTCAAGGTAGTGGAGAGAGATTTGTCAACCTCTGTGAACAAGACATGCTTGCCTCCTTTGGGTCCACCCCTTCTACAATTGTCAACTTTGTATCCTTAGTCTTTTCATCTTGTTCCATCAGGATAGCTGGCTCTGTCAAGTCTAAAGACAGTCCTCATCCATGATTCTGCTTCCTTTTCTGAGTCCTCTCCAGAGCATCCCACCGGTGAGCTCCCTTGGAGGTGTATGTGCAAAGGGAGGCACTTAGATTTCCTACAGGAGTCTTTGATGGAAGACTCTACTTTGAAGGGGAAGGGTTCACCCCTTGAAGATGTCTGTTTTGGTGAAATTCTTGAACTCTTGAAAGAGAAAGGGGTTTGGTGTTCTGAGCACCTCCCAGGAGGAGTCAGTGTTTTTTGAGGCTTTTGGAGCTGGCTCAGCTACATCCTGGGTAGTCTTCTGGTGGATGATATAGTGGACCTTATCTTCCTCCAAGTTTGGAAGGATCTGGATGTCATGAAGCCCATCCTTAAGAGACCAGAGAAGTACGTCTTTGTGCCACAAGATTGAGCTCTTTGGAGCAAGGGTCCTTCAGTGGATGCTATGGTGGTAGCAGTGACCTCTAAAAAAGAACTTGCTAAACAGAATTCTTCTTTCCATCCCAGAACACAGCTTCCAGAGCATTGGACAGACTTTGGAAGCATGTTTATGCATCAGCAGGTTTCACCCTCAGATCACTGAACTACTTGGCACATTTTATGAGATTTCAGAGGAAATTCATCAAGGAGTTTTCCAATACCCCTTCAGGGTACATGTCTGTGTAGTGCATGAAGATGGTTTCTCTGTAACTGGCCACCCTCCATTCCCTACTGAATGCCTCCATGAAGCTGATTTCTCACACCTCAGAGGGTTCTTAAAGAGCTGCAGGTTCAGGAATTGCTGTAAGAAGACACACCTGGATGCATATTTGTGACTTTGAGGAGTCCATAATGACTTCATTCATCATTGCTCTCTTTAATGAATCCATCTTGTTTGGCTCGAAGGTAAAGGAAACTCTCTTCAAGACTGAACAGCATGGGAAGACATTATCTGCCATAGGGTTATATTTTTCTACTCCTGAAAGGATTTTTTAACAGAACCAGAAAGATGTAGTTCCACAAGATGCAAAGATCAGCCCTAGGACTACTACAGAGACAGTTGCCCTCACTGCAGAGGGGAAGAACTCTTATAGCAAATGTCTCCCTTATGGCAGAAGAGGCTTGCAGCATCAGCGCTACAGGGGTCCTTTCTCTGAGAAGCCCTTTCAGTGCCCCTGAAAGGTTGCCCAACTGCTGCACTCTGGAGGCAGTTGGGGGCATTTATCTCAGCACATAGAAGCTTAGGCAGCCACCACCAAAGATACCTGTATGCACTGTATAATACCCAGAGGTTACTACATACCATTTTCCTCTTCAACCTACCAAATAGACTAAAAGGATTCTCAGTGGTCCTTCCAGTCAGAAGAAAATGGCAGCCATAGAAATAGAAAAGCTGCTGGCAAAAAGAGTCTTCCAGGTGGTCCCCCAGAACAGAAAGGATCCAGAACTTAGTTGAGATTCTTTTTAGTGCCAAAGAAGATCAGGTACCTAAGACCAATTTTGGATCTCAGCAATCTAAATCAATTTGTAAAACACTCTTAATTTCTGGATTTTCAGGACACGTACTACCGTATCAAGATAGGCACTCCATGAGATAGCTCCACTTTAGGCTGGGAGCCAGTCACTATCAGTTCAGGGACCTGCCCTTTGGCCTCAGCACAGCCCCTAGGGTGTCCATCAAGTGCATGGCACTAGTTTTAGCTCACCTGAGACTGCAAGGATTCCAGGTGTTTCCTTACCTTGATGATTGGCTCCTCCCTGCTTCCACCATGCCTCTAGTGTTTCAAGCCAAGGAGTCTCCAACTGGCCAATATGGTGAAGTACACTAAGTTTCAACTCTCTCCCACTCAAGCCCAGGAATTCATTGTGCTCCTCTGGATATGATGACACAGATCACAAGTTTACTACAGACAAGGTTAAATGATCTGTAGAGCAAAGTATCGCACATTCTCTCTCTCTTCTTTCCCCTCCAGACAGACTAGTTTATGGCAACTTCCATAGTTCTGTAGTTTTACATGACAGTACTGCAAGGGATGCCTGCAGTACAATGGTCAATATGATGTCACCCACTGACTGCACCGATATGAATTACAGATATTTGCAGAAAATACAAATCCTGGTGAATTCATGCAGAAGTTTCTCAGGGCTGCCCTTTTATCCTTCCTGAACCCAAGGCCACAGTGACTATGGATGCCTCCCAACTATGGTTGGGGAGGAATTACTTGGGAAGGATGGCCCAAGGCACGTAGTCTCAGCTGGAAGTCAGTCTTCACATCAGTGTCCTAGAAATCAGAGTAGTCATATTAGTGTTGCAGGCATTTTAAGATGCTCTCCCTCTAGGGCTGGTTGCTATTCAGACAGACATCATATTGTTGGTCTGGTACATCAACAAATGGGGGAGCACAGTTCTACCACTTATGCTGAGAAGCAGTGAGAGTGTGGTAGTAGACAACCTCTTCTGGTTGCTTCCTACTAGCAACACATAATTCAGGGAAGTCCAATGTGCTGGCAGATAAACTGAGCAGGTTCATCTTACTTCCTCAAAAGTGATCTCTCAATCCTCCAATGTCAGAAATTAAATTTTTCAATGGGACTAACCATGTTGTGACTTCTTTGCTTCTTCCAAGTGCAACAGGTGCTTTACCCTGTTTCCTCTAGAGGGGGAGTCATCGAGAGACTCTCTGATTCACAATTGGCCCTCCATTCTCCTATATGGCTTCCTCCCACTCCTTTCGTTCCCAAGTTTCTTCAGAAAGCATTTCATCAGAAGAGCAAAGTAATTCTAATTACCATATTCTGGCCTCAAAAGTGTGGTTTCTCTTCCTGTGGCCTCATCTAGTTCACCCTTCCTGGGGGTTGGATCCTTCACAAGATCTGCTATCTCACCCATCTGGGATACCTCACCTAGATGTTTCAACCCTCAAGTTAGCTACAAAGTTTCTTCACTTCTAGTAATTGCTAGACAGTCTGTGCTTTCTTCCCCAGTTCATCATATCCTTACATTATCCCAGAAAGATTCTACTAGAAAGATCTATAAGGGAAAATGGAAAATAGTTTCCATTTGGGCGCTGCAGAGACAACTAGATCCATTTTAGCACATATTCCAGCTGTTCTTGACTTTCTTGCTTTCATTTTTAAAAATTGAGCCAGTTACTCGACAATAAGGTCCAACTTGCCATTTCTAATTTTCACAGACAAAAAACATTCTTCCTTAGCATCACTGAGATTATGTAATCTTCATCCACCTTTTAAGGATCCTACTCCCCCATGGGATTTAGGTGTTTATTAGATCTGAGAAAACCCTTTTCAGTGAACGGCTCTTTGCCAAATGCTAACTGTCAAAATCTGACTCTGCCAAATGGCTGTTACAGTGAATTTTTTCCTAGGGTAAAAAATGCTTGGCCAGTGTAGAACTTCACAAAATTTAAAACTCTCCAAAGTGAGGGCTTTGCCTCCCACATACCCCCTAACTAAATATACCAACTCTGAGATTGGGCTACAGTGGGGAAAAGGGCAAATTCCCGATGATGGCTAAGTGTTTTTCCCTTAGGAAAAAAGTCACTGAAACAGCCTTTCAATGGACTCGAGTCAGATTTTGACAGTTAGCATTCAGCAAAGAGCGGTTCACTGAAAAGGGTTTTTGCTAATCTAATATAGACCTTGGGATTTAACAGTACTTCTTCAGTACAGTCTCCTTTTGATCACTCTGCCAAAGTAGACCAAGTTTTTGCCTTGGAAATCCATTTTCTCGTTGTGATTACATCAGATAGATGAGTATCAGAACTCCAGGCACTCTCTTCCCAACCAATGTATCTGTTTTTTCATAAGGTTAGGATGTTCCATTAGACTAACTCTTCTCTCCTACCTAAGCAGGCACTGGAGACACCTATCAACCAGTCCATCAATCTGCCAAACTTTTTCAACAAGGGAGACTTTATGTTGCACACATTGGATATACATAGCTTAGATTGCATCTCCGTAGAACTAAAGCTTTCAGGAAATCAGACAGGTTGTTTGTCTCCTTTTCTAAGGCTAAATTAGGCAAGTAATTTTCAAAGGTAATTTTAGCCTGATGGCTCACTGATTGCATTCCTTCTGTTTATAACACTAAAGGGTTGTCATTACCTAAACGTCCTAAGGCTTACTCCCCCAGATCTTTGGGTACGTTATCTGCTTTCTGGTCCAGAGCTTCCATAGATGACATTTGTACAGCTGCTACATGGTCCAAGGCTCATACCTTTTATAGCTCATTATAAATTGGACATCTTATCTAGGAACAGGGCAGCTTTTAGCTCCACTGTACTCCAGAATATCCTTCTTGAGGACCATCCAGGATTTGCTGTAGCTGGGGACTCTGTCCATTCATTTGAAGAATGGACGAAAAAGGCAACATTAGATACAGAAGTTATGTGCTCACCATAACAATGCATCTGTGTTGTTTGTTTTCATCCTTCCTGTTTTAGCATTCAAGGCATTTCAAGATGTTCTACCTCTAGAGATGGTTTTTGCCTCCAACCCCCTTCCTGTTTTGAAAGTTTTTCATTTGGGCTTCTAGTATGTCCTGAGGAGTAATTCCTGCCCACCTTGCTGAATGAGCTCCAGTCTTCTTTTTATTTATTTCTTTTTATTTATTGGCATTTGTTTACAGGGAAAGTCCACTGGGCCAAGAAGAACGGTCCGAGGAAAAAAGCTCCACAATGGTAATTAGTATAACAATTACATAATATTGGAACAATTTGTATTAACAAGAAGCATAGTCATAACAAACATTATAAATACAATAAAGTACAATATGAAAATGTAGATGGTACAGAGAAATAATGTAAAAAAACAAGGCATTGAAGTAAATCCAAGGAACATATTCTAGCACACTCAGATGTTAGTGTACACTCCAGAGTAGACTCTGTTGTAAGTGTGGAAGTGATTAATATAGGTAGGAATAACTATCTAAAGGTATATGTGCTAGAAGTAGCGAGTGTGGATGTGATTAATATAGGTACAATTAGAATAGCTATCTAAGGTATATGTATTAGAAGTAGGGAGAGATTAGTGCTAGGAGTGATGAGTGTAAAGAAGTAATAGGAGTCAAGTTTTGGAGGAAGGAAGTAGAGGAAAAGGTGATAAGATATAGGGAAGAGAAGTCAAGTCTTAGGAAGATGGAAGTTAGAGCATCTACAGTGCCAGAAGGTGGACAGATGCTGTTTCAGAGCTGTTTTGAAGGAGGAGATGTTACTGATAGTCCTGATAGCTAGTAAGAGTGCATTCCCTAGTTTGGCTATAGAGAAGGAATAGAGCATTTGACCTGCTGGGAGTTTTGGTTTGTCAACTTGCAGGAGAAATTGGTTTTCATATCTGAGTGATCTGTTTGGGTGGTAGTGAGCTAGGACTGGAGATAGGACTGGGCAATCTGATGGATTGTATACAATTTTGTGTGCT
>NC_056739.1:768519171-768521671 GCF_019279795.1 Protopterus annectens | reverse complement strand
AAATGTGTAATGAAAGATAAATCCAGACAGTTTCCAAATGCACCACCTTCCCAAGAACCATTTGACATCACTGTCTAAATTAGTGTGGTGGTAAGCGGGAGTAAGCAATAGTAAACGTGAGTAAGCATATGTAAGCAGTTGTAAGTGAGTGTAAGCCCATTTGCGTGGGGGTAAGCAATGCGCACACACGTTAAGCAATATTGAAGCTAACTCTCTGTAAGCATATTAAACCAGAAGTCAGCATTGCTTACCCTTGTGCAAACCTATGCAAACCCGTTTACAATGGATTAAAAGTGCCTTAATCACTCTGTAGGTAACAGCCGCTGTCCTGGCCAGAAATAAAATAAACAGCCATTGCAGGTCTTGAACACAGGACCCTGTCCACAACAGTCACAGCAGTACATATGACTGAGGTATCACCAAAGAGATCCTCACTATAGAATATCAAACTGGACATGGGAAAGGAATCTATATACAGTTTTATGTTATATAACATACTGCATAACATAAATATGTGAACTGGAGTACTGCAGTAAGCCTAGATGTGAGGTGTCATTGTAATAAAGTTTTGAAATCCCTTAAGAAACACAAGGACCCCATACAGTGTACGTACACATGAATAATGGATACCAAACATATATATAACATATAATGAATAATGAATCAATGCCAAAAAGCAAATATAATGCAAATTAAATATTAAGCAATGCTAAGCACTGCACAGCCCAGCTTAGTAGGTGTAAGCAATGTATAGGCCAGCTAACTCAGTCTGCCCATTGTTATACCTCTTTAAGCAATACCAACCTCAGGTAAGCAGGTTTGCCCATATCTTAGCATTATCAAAACTGGCCAATCATGGCAAAGTGCGAGATACTGGCCCTATTTAAACCCAACAGGTGGGAATACATCTCATAACTGGTTGTAGCTTCCCCCTGTAGCCACTATGTCTGGAATGGGAGAGGGTGTGTGCTTTTGGGCACAGTGCTGGGGCATCCAGGAGTCCAGAGGCATGGCATGACTCCTTGTGAAAGACAATGACCAGAGACTGCTGTAGGGCCAGTACCAGGGTTCCCAATACAAAATGGAAGCCTGGGACTGTCTTGCCCGTGACCTCACCTGTGCCACTGGCATACCCCAAACTGGTAAGCAGGTCAGGCATCACTATGCTGACCTGAAGTGGAGAAAGAGGACCTCTTGGATCAGTGGATCTAAGAGGCTAGGAGGACAGGGGATGTCCCAGTCGGGTGTATCAATCCACTACCTGTTTAATAATTGCCAGCTCATGTATATTATGGCTAGATATGGCTAAATATTCCTCTTATATCTTTCACAGTGGCAGGTGAGCAGGCTGGGAACTAGGAAGCCCATGGCTGTAGACCGCAGTGGTTGTGACGCGAGGCAGGTTAGTAATACTCTTGCATGTACTGTCATAGGTAATAAATCTAAAAGTAGTAGTTAGTTAATTGCCTGTATAAAACCTGTATTGTTTAAGGCATGTATTGCATACACTAGAGAATTGGGCAGGAAGAGTCTCATATAGGTTGTATGTAAATAAAAGCATAATAGCCTGACAATAAATGTCTAACTGCTGAACTGCATGTGTTTACTCTGGTATCAGATGGTAATGTAGAGTTGCAATCACTTAATAGTACTGTTGTATTAAGCACTGTTACCCACACTGTGCTACATAAATAAAATGTGTAGGAATGTCTGTATATGACTGTTGTAATCCCAAGAGGTCATATAGTACAACTGAGAGAGACTTAGACAGAAAACAGTGAAAAAGTCAGACAACAAAATCCAAATAGCGCACCCTCAGCTGCGAAGTGAACTGTTGTATTTTTAGCACACACAGCCATGGTCCAAATCCTGGGAGTGGTAGTAGGCTGTATGCAGAATCATACCTCACTGCTCTAGAGATATGTCCAGAATGTCCATTAAATCAGCCCACATCTGCTGCCTGTCACCCTGTCCCCCTGACAAATCAGTGGGATGATCCCAGATGTTTAGCCAGCAAACAAGACATACAACTGATTGTCAGACATCTATAAGAACAAACCTGGCACTCTAGCGACTCCTCAAAATGTTATGAGAGTAATTAACCAAGTATGTCCCATCTCCACTCCCATGTTGTCAAGTTGTGACCAGAGTGTGTACAGTAGCAGAGTGAGATGTATGTGCATAGTACTAATGTAGAAACTGGTAATTTTTGTGGCAACATTCAGGTAGTGCTAACAAACATTGCTCCCACAGGTCTGTCAGATATGAACACTGTGCCTAGAAATAAAAGATTGATATCCTGTACTGGTACTGTTTACTCTGGTATTGTATGACATTGTTAGTGTTGCAATTGCTCTGAATAATAAGGTATTACTCATCACTGTCACCCATCACTGTACTACATAATGCAACTGTCTAGGAAATCCTGTATAAGAGTGTTGAAATTACAAGGTCAGAATGTCAAACCACAGGAGGATTATAGACATAAATCAGACAAGAG